>NW_021356297.1:0-970 GCF_001605985.2 Dendrobium catenatum | reverse complement strand
TCCAGATGTCACAAAAACCCAAACATCATTTAGAACAGATTTGACAAGTTCAGTTCTATCGCTAGAGACAGTTGCACGGCATTGCCAGTCAACAACAATTTAAATAATCTCATGGGACTCTTTGGGTGTAGAGCGGATTTAACGAGAAGACTCTTCCTCTCGAGCCAATGGAATTCGTAAATCTAGCAAAAAAAAGATTTCAGAAATCCAGGATTTAGCACGAAAAGGCAGAATTTTTCGTCTACGACGGCTTTCTTTTGCTATGAGATTTAGTTTTGCATTTTAGGCCGTTTGGCTAGATTTCACTCAAATCCGACCTAATTCCTGCTACAAAATAGCCCCTTCATTTCCATTAAAAGAGAAACTTTCCACACAATCAACCAAGATAACAGATAAAACAAATACAAGGACAATTGATCACATACAAGCTCCCCCTAGCAAGTTATCCATTTTAACACTCCTTACTGCTGCTTCAAGCTTCTACATGTCTGTTTCATCATCCCAAGGCTTAACGTCCAATAAAACTGAAGACTTTCCACCTGTTAAAAATATGTTACAGGTAAAATAATAATGAGTACAAATTAATAAAAATGTGTGAAAACTCTGATATGACATAAAAAGTTAAAAGCCTTACTCTCTTTCTTCTTTCTAGATGCTTTCATGGCAGCTGCGCGATCCTCGGCGGCCTTCTTTTCCTCCTCTGTCTCCTCGTCGAATATATCAACATCATCATCATCATCCTCATCAACTGGGGCCTATATCTCAAGTTCCAATTAGAAAAAATTGCATCATGGCTGAATAGAAGATATTTAGGATTGTGAAAAACTTAAATAACTAAATGCAATCAGAAAACTAAAATACTTTCAGCAGCTGAAGCAACATGCATATAACAGATTCTTTCAAAAAAAAGATAGAATTTACTGCTTTCAAGTGCAGTTATGCTAATTTATCTTGTAGTTAACAAAAGAGA
>NW_021356296.1:0-1708 GCF_001605985.2 Dendrobium catenatum | reverse complement strand
AAGTTTAAGGTTGAATTTTTTTTTCTTTTTTTTTTTTGAATAGCTTGAAGGGAAGGTTGGTGGGTAGGAAATTTCCCACCCAAAGCGAAATCAAATAACGAGGCAATCAAAAGAATCTTGGCCTCAGAAATCCATAAAGAGGGAAGCCCACGGTGAGTAGTGATTTTCAGGTCAGGAAATGAAGAGACGTTACCGGATAAAACATCACGAAAGGACTTAGAAGTTGTTTTTCCATCAAGAAATCTGGCATCCACTAAGCACTTACCAGCCATCGAAAACAGAAGGGATGAGAAAGCAGAAAAACTCAAGGAATACACAAAATGAAAAGACAAATCACTTACCTGAACAAAGAGACGTCGTCGGAAGGCATGAGCAAGGCAAAACGGGTTTCACCACGGAGGGAAAAAACCCTAGTAGAGCTTATTCCGACGGCCTATGAACATGAAAATGATGCGCCACACGCAATATTTCCTATCAATGTTTGAGGGAAATGATGATTTTTTGGTTAATGTAGTCCATTCAACAAATAAGCTCTACGAACTTTATCACGCTCATTCACATCATAACTCCATATTGATGGTCGAAGACTAGGGTCAACAGAGAGATTGTTAATATCAATCTCGACATGTTCTTTTCACTTAAAAAATCATTCCATTTCTAAAACAAGAACAAAAAGAAATGCAATGAACATCTCAGAACTTGAGGTGAGCTCTTGTACAATCATTTGATTTTCCCATATATTTAAATCATGGTTTAAGGCTTTACCATTAATGCATCATTCTAACTTCATTATAAGTAAAATACAAGATCTAAAATCCAACTTGTAACCAAACTGAAAAAATCTAACCAAAAAGAAGTACAATGAAAATCTAAGAAAATATAAGCAAGGCCATTCATCAAGAATTTAATTGTTGACATGTCATGCAATTTTCAAGTTTTAATCTTCTCTAGATTTATAAAATCTGAATTTACAATTTGCAGGATTAACCAAATCCTACTTGAGTTAAATCCAACTTGTAACCAAACAAAAATGAAAAATCTAAACTAACTTATCATTTCTCAAACGGTATACTAGCAATTTTTCAATATGTAGGTAAGGAAAAAATAGAATCAAGAAATATAGCAAGTGGAGTAGTAGGAAACTCTTCAAATAAGCTGGCAAAGTGCGAACTACGAAAAGCCAGTGAAGTGTGAACTGCGAGCGTTGAGAGACCTCTTGAACATCAAATGCGACTGGGAAGAAGAAAACTATGAGGCGGCGACGCCTTGAACGTCAAATGCACAAATCACGACAGCGGCTGCAAACAGAAGCGGACTTGCGGGATGGGCAACAATACTTAAGATGATAATATTAGTACAATAAGGTTCTTTTGAGTGGGGGAAAAATATAAAAAATGCCCCTGCTAATACATTATTTATTTTTTTAAGGGTGGGGAAATTGCCCACACTGATATCAATGGGGATCTGCCCATGGACATAAAGCATATGATATGAATTGCATATGAATGCCTAATGCATGATGTTCTTTCATATACATCATCAGCACTGTATTCGTTCATTTCGCAGCTTCTGCTCCTTGGTTCCTCAATTTAATATTCAGACAACGGGTTGACTACAAGCATTGTTTTCTATAAAGCATGGATACATATACAATGATACGAAAACAACACGATGATACGATATTAACAACAAAAAGTAGGATGTAACA
>NW_021356295.1:0-226 GCF_001605985.2 Dendrobium catenatum | reverse complement strand
CATCTTTGCGATCAATCGTCTCTAATTTAGTCTCCAAATGACCAACAAAGCTAATATTATGGGTTCCAATTAAGTACCGTAAGTAGAACCCCATCTCTTTCTTACGCGCACCTCTACAATTCCAACAGAGGATGTTAAGCATGGATACCCGAAGGGGAAGCGTCCCCGCCGCACAGATTTCCCAACATCTCCGCCTTCCCCTCGGGACCATGCGAATTACTGGAAG
>NW_021356294.1:0-241 GCF_001605985.2 Dendrobium catenatum | reverse complement strand
TGGGGTTGTTACGAATTACCAGAGAATTATCCATAAAGTTAAGGATAAAGTGGCTGCCCTTTATTATGCTAATTTACTCTCTTTTAAGAATTTTAAAAACTTTTTATTTACTTCCACTACTTTTGATATTAACTTGGAGGTGGATAATTGCAATAAGGTGATGAGGTGCATTACTTGGATTAAGCCTCATCCTAATTCTGGTAAGTTGATTGTGGCTAGTGCAAGTTTGGGTAAAATTGTT
>NW_021356293.1:0-252 GCF_001605985.2 Dendrobium catenatum | reverse complement strand
ATAAAATTTTTTTTACATCTCTCTTGTAATGATTTTCTATATTCGAATGTCTAAATTGAATCATGTCTTTGATAAATTCTTCTTACTTACAATGTTATATCACTTCTTAAATTTCATGAATTTCTATGATTGACCTAATGTTTTTAGTTTTAAATTGCATAGCTTATGTCAATCACCATTTAGATTAAATTTTCAAATGAATTTCAAACAATTATTTACATTTCTTGTCTATTTCTTATTCACTTTTTGTTG
>NW_021356292.1:0-297 GCF_001605985.2 Dendrobium catenatum | reverse complement strand
GAGGTTGGAGGGATAAGCTCATTTTTCTTTGGCATTCCTAGTTTTTCCATTCTTCTCTTTATACGACGATTCTTATTCCTTCTCTGAGTCTTAGTCATAATAGTCGATAAATTAGAAGAAGATCCAATCTCAAACTGACTGGGTGCACTGAAAGGGACTGAACTGTTTGCTACTACAACTGACTTGAGTTTCTGGTCTTGATTAAGTTGCTCAATCCTAGTAAACACAGAGGGCCTAGGGTCTACAGGAGCAGTTTGAGACCCGCATCCCAAAGTGAATTCTAGGATAGGTTTCTGA
>NW_021356291.1:0-651 GCF_001605985.2 Dendrobium catenatum | reverse complement strand
TGAAGGAGAAGACTCACTTGAAGTCATTGGCCAACTTCAATTGTGCTGGCCAAGTACGTAGCCATATCAAGTTGTTTAGATGAGTTCGTTTAGTGTAACTAATTGATCTGTGTAGTCCAGTTAGTGATTTCGCTATGATGGCCATTATTTCTTCCTGTTCAATCGTATCCAAGAGCTTATTTATTTCTGATTTTTTTTTTTACTTCGAAGTAATTTAATTGTTTGCATCAACTCCATTTTGAAGATTACAAACATTTGAGACTTTTTTTGCATTTTATCAAATTTCTTTATCATTCTTAAATTTTTAACTTTTTAATTACTTAATTTTATAGTTGTGCGGTTCATAGGTTACTTTTACTTTGCTTCAAAAGTCATTAAAAAAAGAGTTTAATTTTTTCACTGATGCACTTATTTTCTATAAACAACAAATCTAACTACCCATATAATTATAACATTAATTTTGATTAATTACTTAAAAGTTTTTTTAGTACAAAAAGGGTATAAAACTTCATATTAAGTAAATTAAAATAAAAAAGACCAAATTTTAATTGATAGCTTAATCGTATAAATTAAATTTGTTTTGTGCCTGAAACTATGCTTAATATTTCTTTTTCTTTCTCAACCATTCAAAGTTAGACTTATTAGTTTTTA
>NW_021356290.1:0-513 GCF_001605985.2 Dendrobium catenatum | reverse complement strand
CTGAGCAAATACCGAGTTGTACCGAGTTGTAGAAAAAACTCGGTACAACTCGGTATTTGTATAGTTTTGGTCTTCATAGAGCGGTATTTTCTCATTTTTGCAAAGCAATGCTGAGCAAATACCGAGCAATACCGAGAAAATCGCGAACATAGCATTCCCAGGTTCCACTACGGGTCAAGTCGTCGGGCCGCGCGGTAAAGAGTAAGAGCGCGTGGCGACGTGTTATTGGCGGCCGAACATACCTCTACGTCAGGTCAGAGGACGTAATAATTGTTCCGAGTATTGATTGAAGCTCTTAAGTTTTTTATTTTAGGGAAGGTTTGAAGCTGGTTACCGGGTTGACCCGATCCGACCAAAAATTTTCATATCAAATTTTTAGGACGTGTGAAATATTGATACCCCTAATTTAAATTATATATAATTTACTAACAAATTGTTAGGAGCTTAACCGTCGCTAATAACCTAAGACCCTCAAATTATACGTCCTTCTGTCCATCTGATCTTTGGATTATG
>NW_021356289.1:0-508 GCF_001605985.2 Dendrobium catenatum | reverse complement strand
GTAAATTATGTTTTTCACTTTTTTTAGTGGTGATTTACTGATTTATCTCTTTTATAGTTACTTTGTAATTAATCATATAGGTACTCAGGTTGAGGAGAGATTATTATGTGTGGTCACCGGACCATCAAAAGATCAATCAGGACGCATCACATCACCCGATACATAGCAGTACACAGTAACGTAACACAACATATTGGTGACGTAGCGTATCTTGATTGACCTCCGGATGGTGTCCAATAACTGCACGTAATAATTCCGCCAGATTGAGGCATTTTCTTACCTAACATTCCCTAATAAGTCTTATATAAGTTCATAGAAAAACTTCCCAATAAAATCATAGAAAAAATACACAACCAGCATATGATTTTCTAAGTCAAAACTGGTTTCTAACTAATGTTAAGCAGGAGATAAACAAAAACCAGCCCAAATCTAAATATGCTGAAAGCATTCTCTTACTAAAACATGCCGTATGGATTATTTTAGGATCTCCAGGTTAAATTTAACCTCA
>NW_021356288.1:0-232 GCF_001605985.2 Dendrobium catenatum | reverse complement strand
TTGTTGTACTAGAGTCCAGGACTGGAGGCAAGGTTACTTTGAGAGACAACACCACCAAGAAGGTGGTAGGAGCAGGTATAATTAGAAATTCCAAGAACCTTATGATTGAAAATGTTTTGCTTGTAGATGGATTGAAGCACAACTTGCTCAGCATCAGTCAATTCTGTGACAAAGGCTTCATCATGAAATTCTTTCCAAACTCATGCATTGTAAGTTTAAGTAACAATACTAT
>NW_021356287.1:0-325 GCF_001605985.2 Dendrobium catenatum | reverse complement strand
AACGCGGCTTCTGGAGCTAAGGACAAGACGGCAGAGACGGCGCAGGCGGCAAAGGATCATGCAGTAGAGGGAAAGGACAATGCTGGTGGCTTTCTACAGCAGGTATTGTTATTTAAATTTATTCATGATTTTAGTTACTTTCTTGTAATATACTAAGATATACAAGTAGATCTTTAATTTTGTTGATGAATAAGACAAATTTGTTGCATGCAGACTGGAGAGAAAGTGAAGAACGCGGCGCAGGGAACTACCGACGCTGTGAAGAACACTTTGGGAATTGGAGAGGAAAATAAGGGAAACTAGTTAGCTTCAGAAGCTCGGCTTA
>NW_021356286.1:0-245 GCF_001605985.2 Dendrobium catenatum | reverse complement strand
CAACAACCTAAAAAACCTGAGAAATGATGTATTTATTTGGCAAGCACAAGCTCAAGCCTTCACCATAACATCAAGCAAGTAAATAAAAATAATAATAATAATAAAGCTTTATTGATTTTTTTTTCTGCTTTTGCTCGTAAGATTTCCTATCTTGTAATGAATTGCTAACATCAAAGTCCAAAGGACGTCAAATGCAGAAATACATAGTTGTCTGCCACTTAATATTCTTGCTTTTTCACAAAGCT
>NW_021356285.1:0-260 GCF_001605985.2 Dendrobium catenatum | reverse complement strand
AATTTTTTGGATTAGTATGTGAGAATTGCAGATTTTATCTATTTTAATTAATACAAAACTAATGAAGAAAGAAATTTGAGGGCATGAAAAAAATAATTTAAACTGGTAGATATGATAGATATGAGTTGTCGCGCAAAATAACAAGAAGATTTCATAATATTTCAAATTGTTTTGAACAGGTTGTCATATCTCAAATATCAGCAGAACAATACATCTCAGATCACATACTATCGATGCCTAGGCAGTGCCCCACTCCCTGG
>NW_021356284.1:0-343 GCF_001605985.2 Dendrobium catenatum | reverse complement strand
TGCCGCACCTCCTCCACCTCCTCCACCTCCTCCACCTCCAAGCTCCTTCCCCGTGGCGACGATCATTGGCTCTTCCATCCTCGTGGCAACCTCACTACTAGCTTGGACGATCTTCCGCCGCTCAACCTAGTTTCGTAAGAAAGAGAGAAGAGGTCTCAAGGTGAACAGCTCCTTATTAATTGTTGGATTCAATTTGCTAGTTTTTAACTTTACTATTTTCCTTTGTATTGGCTTAAATCGCCCGACTACCTTTTTATTGTAATTCCTTTGCCTAAGCAAAGTAGAACTCTACGAATTCTTGTAACCGATTTGGAATTGAAGCATGATATTATGAACGGTTAAG
>NW_021356283.1:0-400 GCF_001605985.2 Dendrobium catenatum | reverse complement strand
GGTGTGGCTCATGATGTTTTGTAACTTGGAAGATTTTATATTGCTCCCTAAAGATTTCTATTTTTGGTAACATCGTCCGGGACGATATTTATATCATCCAGGACGATCTGTACAAAAGCAAAAACCCCAATTAGGGTATTCTCATTAAAGCAGCCATCATTATGCAAAACACATCGTCCTGGATGATTTTGTATCGGCCATGACGATAGGCTCAATTCAGAAAGAATTTGCCGCCAGATCTAAATAGAAATAACCTATTTTTAGACATCGTCCAAGTGGATCGTCCAGTACTATAAAATATCGTCCAGGACGATCCAGGTCAATTTTTCCAAAATTTCTTTAGAATTTAAGAAAAATAATTATGACTTGATTTCACGATCAAATCGGCCTAGACGATCGC
>NW_021356282.1:0-205 GCF_001605985.2 Dendrobium catenatum | reverse complement strand
CCTTCATCACAAGGCAATTCAAAAGCTTTCTAAGGATTAAACAAAAGCATCATCAAAATTGGAGAAAAGGTAAGGATCACAAATATGTTAAAGGATCTTCTGATGTTGTTTGTTTTGAATGCAGAAAACCTAGACATGTGAGAGCCGATTGCCCGACACTTCAAGATAACTCAAGCAAAGAAAAGAAAAAAGGTGAGGAGAAAGC
>NW_021356281.1:0-316 GCF_001605985.2 Dendrobium catenatum | reverse complement strand
CGGTCAGGTCGGAACACCTTCGCCGATCTTCTCTTCCTGTCGGATCGGGTAGGTTCGACGCTTCTTCGGCTTCGTCTCCTACGTGGATGTTCGACTATTCTGCTGTCGACGTTGGCGAAATCGGAAGTTTTGCCTGCTGCAGCGACTTCCGTCACAGCTTCCGTCCCGTCCGACTTCGACGCACACGGAGTCGGCAACGATCAGGTGTCGGATGCTCCGAGCTTCTTCTTCTTTTTCTCCGATGATTTAGGATCGTTCTTCAACGGCAATTAAGGCCGGTGGCTCTGATACCATGTTAAAACTGAGAATTTGAGAG
>NW_021356280.1:0-314 GCF_001605985.2 Dendrobium catenatum | reverse complement strand
TTGGTCCGCATAAGAGTTGGTCAGCACTTGCCTTCCTTTTCAACCGCTTCTCCATACCTTTAGAACCAATGAATCAAAACACCGAAAAAAGACCATTAGTCCCCTACATTCCATCTCCCTCTTAAATTCATCGCTTCTCTCTCTCCTCCATTTGCATCTTCAAATCAGGCTACGATTCCAATGCAACGATTGCTCTGAATTCTTCCATCTCGCTGCATTCTCAATTTCTTTGGCCATTCTCTCTATCTAGGATAGGTTCCAATTTCCCATCCTCAAATCAATGCGATACGTTCATGGGCAATACATGCCGTGGT
>NW_021356279.1:0-380 GCF_001605985.2 Dendrobium catenatum | reverse complement strand
CATACCCCCGGCACCAGTTGCTGTGAAAGGTCAATTCTGACACAAATACGAGCAAAGGAGGAGCGACCCCAAGTACTAGTGTGGGAATCCATCCACAAGGGGTCCCCGAGCATGTTGGCGATGCGAGTAATATTACTAATATCCCAATACATAAGCGGCAATTGCGGTAATCTGATCCATATTGGGGAGTGCAAGCCATGCAGTGAATTTGGGGTAGCCGATGGGGACCAACGATCCATGCCAACAATATTGCCACCCACAATCCAAGGCCCACCCGAGAGGACGGCAACTCGTGCATCTAAGCTTTCAAAAACACAAATGAAAGAGTTCGGGGCAATTGTGACAATCTCGAACTCACCAAAGTGGAACCATCTCCTCTT
>NW_021356278.1:0-10044 GCF_001605985.2 Dendrobium catenatum | reverse complement strand
GAAATCTTAATCAAAATCAATATTCCTCTTCCACATTAAAGTCTTTTCGGAATATTGGTCTTTGCAAAGCCAAATCTTAATAAGTTTACGAATCACTTGTCAATCTCAAACTCAATACATTGTTTTGTAAGACTTGTGAGATTTTAAATCCAAAATCAACCTTCCCTATGTCGTAACAAACATATTATAGTTATATGCTCTCATATCTCGATGTTTTTGTTAGGACAAAGTCCACAAATTCAAATCTTCAAAGCTATAATCTCTTTTCAAAAATCCTCTCCCTGTCCTAGCCTACATATTGTATTAAAATATTAATATAACTTGATGTGTGTGGTAGGATAAAGTTTAAGAAAATTCAAACTTCTAAATCAAAATTTTTCTTATCCCGACCAATATGTTGTCGCATATTTCTATAGCTTAATGTGTGTGGTAAGATAGGGTTCAAAAACACAAACCTTCAAATCAAAATGTTTCTTTATACTGACACCATATAGAAGTTACATGTCTTTGTAGATCGATATGTCTTGTAGGATAGGCTCTATTATTTGATATATTAAAAAAATTAGAATTAAAGAAAAGTTGAAAGTAGAAATACATGTCAAGCCTCTGAGAAAGGTTTTGTAATAGAGAATAGTAGTTTGTTCCTCTTGAAGAAATTTACCTATATTTTCTTCAAATCATAATAAAAAGCGTGCTATGGTTAACTCCATAAAATAACAAAGAAAAATATACATAATTATTATGTCGATAAGCAAAAGCCAATTCCCTTACCACCAATGGAACAAATATCAAACGGAGATGATCCTTCAAAAATTTTCATTCCCTCCCACAACTTGTGTGAATTGATGCCTTAGGTGGAAGGCACATTTCACCCCATTTTATAAACCCCTAAAGAATAAAATTTAGCCTATTTTGCAAGGTTTATAGTTATCATCTAAATTAAATTCAATTATATTTCTAAATTTTCTATTCAATCATATTATGACTTTTCTAAACATAACGAGATATATATATTGGTTGATGTTTTGAAATTTAAAAATTTACTCACAAAGTCCACATCACTTGCATTCAAATTCAATGCTAAAAAATGATTTTATTGATAAAAGAAAAAAATATTCAACATTTTTTTTTTTAAATCTTCTTGTAGGTCTGAGCTTTGAATGCCTTTGACACCTATTTCTTAAGGGTAACATATGAATATGATGATTTATCTTCTATAATGTGGTGCAACTCTAATGGAAAGTGGGCCTTAAGGCATGTGCTAACTTGAATGACCTCATCGATCATTTCAAATCTCCAATCCATTATTTTGAGTTTTATCTTATATTGGTATTTTCAAATTCAACGTTTGAGAAAACTTATGGGGAATCCTTGCTAAGATGGATTATCATCTTGATCATCTTAATTCTCTTTTGAGTCAAAGACTTAGTGCACTTCAAGATTTCTTACTAGAGTTAACCCATGATATTGTAAATGTTCTCTTTGTCATGTGGCTTGACTTTCTCAAAATTAATTGATGGACCTTGGATTGATAATAAGTCAGATGACTTCACAACATCTTCAAAAAAAAAAAAAAAGATTTTTGTATGGCAAATAGAAGAAATCATGGATTCATCTAATATCTTATCATTATGCTTAAAGATAAAATTTTATAAAATAAAATTTCTATCAAACCTAAATTGGAGTTAGAAATGAAAATCTTCCACATCTTTTTGTTGTTATACATCTTGTAGGCATATTTGGAAGTTTATGAACTTGTTTCATAATTATCTTAGTCAAGTTATTTATTCTTGCCATAGGTTAGGATCCAATTTATAAAATTATCCTCCTTCCATGAGAGAGTTAATTTTCTTCTCTTAGGCTTGGAAGTGAAAATAATTTTCTCAAGGTTTAGGAAATGAAGCCTCCAATAGAAAAGTGGAGGTGAAAAAAGAAGAAGAGATGAAATAATAACAATTCACGAAAATAATAAATATTTACTTTATCATGTGGGTTGTTAAAAATATGCATACACCATATGTGTTAAAAAAAGATTAAAAAGGAGGAAGGAAAAAAGAAGACAATAAGGAGATGGCATCCCTTTCCAATCCTTGAATCTTAGACGATCGATTCATCCTTCAATATTTTTTAATACTTGACTATGAGAATTTTAATATTTTAGGTTCATCATCATACATTAATGCTATATTAGATATAAAAAAAATATGTCATCTAAGAGATCTGAAAAGATATAATTTCTATCTCTAATTTAACTTTCTGTGGATTCTATTTTAATTTAAAAAAATTAAGAGAAGGATATCCATATTAGCTAGTAAGGAGCTATAATCTAGGTTAACAAAATCTAAATCATGATACCCCTTTAGCTAGCAACTTGAGTAGGTCTTTTCATATCATCAAATTAATTTCAAAAAAATCATAAGGATGATAAGTCTAGTTGAATTTATAGTGGCACTAATTATGTATTATCAGGCTTTATATAACTAACCTAAGTGAGATGCATAAACAAACCATTATTGAAATAGTTTCAACTCTCTTTTGAATATCTCCCAATTTGGATGAGATTTCAGGCAAGGTCTTGATACTTGAAAAGTTGTAGTGATACCTATGGGCATACAGAATCACTATCTTTTTTCTGAATCCTATCACACTTGTCATTTATACTGGGTTTTGAAATTCAAAATTTTAATTTTTAAAATCTAACCTCACTAAAACTTTAATTTCCTCCAAGTAGTTCAGATGCTTTGATAGATACTATATATCAAGGATAATTGAACTACTTGCTCTCTTTCTCCTTTCCTCAAAAGTTATGACTTGTATAAAAACAAATAATTCCTATAAGAATATTTTGTATAATTTTCATGTTCATCTTTTCTAGCAGGGAAGTGAGGAAGAGTCAAAATTATCAAACAAATTTTCAAATCCTAAAAAAATAAAAAGAAATAAAAGTTAAGATTCAAAAGCTCTTTAAATTCTTTTCTTTTCCTGAAAAATAACATGTATAAAAGCTTATGATCCCTAGTTGAGTATATGTAAGTTATTAGGGTCATTTATGATGGAAGGGAAGAGCAAATTTTCAAACTAAAATTTCCAAAATCTTTAAATTCAAAATCATTTTCAATCTCTCTCCCCCCTATAGTACACAAAAGCTTATGATCTACAATAGAACATTTATAGGTTGTTGATATCATTTCTTTATTGGAGAGGGAAAATTAACATTAAGAAAAATGAATCTCCTTCAATCTTTCAATCTTGTGTGTAGCATTTATAAGTGCATGAGTCTTTGAATCATATTTTTGTGTCATTAAGTATAAGCCACAAACTTTCCTAGTCACCCATCTTTTCCAAACGTTAGGTATAAGTTCCCAAGAGGCATCCTTCTCCAAGGATCACATTCCACTAGTCCTTTAAGGTTAGGTACGAGTTCTTAAGTTTACTTTCCTTAAGGCTAAACCCACCAGTGTTGGAGAATACCTTTTAGGAACCATCCTAATTAAATATAAATCCTAAATTTTAAACCCCTTCTCAAGATTAGGTTCGAGTCCCCATGCAGGCTTCCTTTTCGTAGAAAAAACCCACAAGTGTTAGAGAATACCTTTTAGGCACCATCCTAATTAAATCTAAATCTTATATTTTAAACCCTTCACAAAATTAGATGAAAGTCCCCATATTGGATTCCATTTCTATGAATAAATTCACTAGTTTTGGATAATGCCTTCTAGGCACCATCCTAGTTAAATTTAAATATGAAAATTTAAACCTTCTTAGAAATAGGTATGAGTCCTCATGGTTGCTTTCTTTTCTTAGAAGAGACTAGCTAGTGTAGGAGAACTCCATTTAAGCACGTCCATATCTTAGTCATCTTAAATCATAGTAGTATTCTTAAGAATAGGTGTGAATCCTCACACTTAGGCTTCCTTTCCTTAGAAGCACCCTCTAGTGTTGTTCTGGTAGGTGCGACTCATCACCATTAGGCAGTCATTCCCTTGGACTAGAATGAGATTCAACTTAATCTTTAATGATAATTGTGAGTCCCCACACTTAGGCATCTTATTCCTTATGGCTACACTAATTAGTGTTGGTGTATAGCTTCTAGATGCCTACCTAGTTTAATCACCTCATATTTCCTGAGATAAGATGTTTCCCAATTTATTTAGAGAACAATGCATTCCCCACAGATATGCATCCTCTATTTAGATTAGGGACACTTTCAAACTAAATTAAATTGAGTTATCACATATATCAAACCAAATCAACTTTAAACACTTTGTATCAAGCTAAGATAAGGAGCATGAAATACATTCAGATAAAAGTCAAATCTTATTCTTTCCTGGATCCTATTAATTATTCATTTCAACACTAATACATGTGACATACTTTTACGAAGTCTATCATAACTATTGGGGTCCCTTTATTAACCTCATTTTGATGAGTCAATCTTCTTTCCCCTAAGATCTTCTAAATTTAAGCCTTACCACCACAGTGTAAAAGTCTCCTTTAGAATCTCCCTTAGGTTGACACCTGGTGAAATAACATCAGCTAGCAATAGGAGGCTCACAAACCCTTTAAGGTATCTCCTGATGGCTTTAGGCAGGTGTTAGGCTCCCCAAGTTAATTATAAGATTAACCCGACCTATAATTTCTAGACTATAACTCACTACAGGAAAACACGCGATTACCTTCGGGATTTCCGGCAGATCGTTTTGCGCTGGTACAAAACGGCGCTTGAAACGATGCATGCTGCGACGGAAAGTTTACGACGTCTTTTACGGCGCCTTGGACGCCAGAAAGTTTCTAACGTCACATGCGCCGGGAAGTACGTCGGAGAAAACCAGCATTTTAGTGGTCCCGGCGTACGTTATGGCGGAAAAATAGCTGGCGCATTTACCGGCGAATAATGCGCCGGAAAGGTTTCCTGTACACACATAATTCAACATGTTTGGATTAGACTCCATGGTCGGATAGGTTGACCTGTACTCACATAATTAGTTCATATTCAATCTCAGCTCAATTCTGACCTAAAAATGCTTTTTAACTTATGTCAGGTTTGATACTTGATGGTCGGATAGGTTGACTTTATAGGCTTCAAAAATTTGGCCCCGGCCTCCGCCACTACTTTCTTCAGAGGAGTTTTAACGTATTAAGTTCCGGGGTAAATTTTAGGAAGGCAGATGAATTTATAGATAAGACACTACCCAAAGAATTTGCCCTTATTTTGCAAGAACTATCTGATTTGGGTTCTGGTTTCCTATAGGCTCAAACCCCTATAGTTAATTACCCCTCCCGATAATGAGAGAGAACATTTAATTAAGGCTAGTCATCAATCAGATATGTAGAAATATGTATTATTTAGCATATAGTAGTAACATGAGTTTAGGGTATTTGGAAGTTGGATATTTAAAATAAAAAATTCACTATCTTGCACCTAAAGCATATGCAGGGGAATGGATGATGGACCCGATCAAGATCCCATGGTTCCGTCGTCCCGAGTCATCGTGGTCCTTGGTCTACTTAGTCAAAGGAGGTAGTCGACCTAACTAGACATAAGGATCCTTGTTGGTAACCATAGGTTGCTTCATCCAAGGGTACCTTGTAGACCTGAGAGAAATATTTGTCTATTGGGACAAATTTGAATCCACCTTAGCTAATAGAGGGCTTTGTGCCCTACCAATTATGTCTATTGAATCACATCTCAAGAATTTGATGCCACTAAGGACTGTATTGGCTCTGGCCATAATCATTATAATGTGGTGCCTTTTAGAGGCAAAACCACTCGGTTTAGAGGGCCTCGCATCATAATCGTTTATTCTGAATAGCTATTTGGAAAAAAAATGACTAGTAAGATGACATGTACCACGTCCTTTCTAATAGGAGATTATTTTAGAATAGATCATAGTGATGTTTTTGACTAGACATTAGTTCCATGTGAGCTGAAATAAATTTTAATTTATCAACCCCCACATACTATTGTGAATGGTAGATAGATTTTGCTTTAACCATTAATGAGTAATTTCAATTTTAAGCATCTTTGGGCCTAGATGAATTTGAATTTTTTGGTAGTTTTGGGATTTTGAAAATTTCTGTGGAGTCTTGAAGTTTTGATGAGCATTTGGGAGGCATTTGAAAATATTTGGAGTTAAACTCTCCGGTTGAGCTAAATATTCAACACAGTCATCATCGGGGTGACTTTGAGATCACTTAAAAATATTTAAAGTTTGTGGAAGTTTGAGGATATCTTGAAATATTTGAAATTAACCCCTCCGGTTGAGATTTGCATTCAACACGGCCATCATAAGAGTGTATAGGTTCATTTGAAAGTGTTTATATATATGGAAGTTTGAATTTTATGGAAGTTTGGAGGCATTTAAAATGGTTGGGGTTAACCTCTTTGGTTGATATCTACGTTAAATATGACCATCATCAAGGTGTTCATGGTCATTTTCATTTGTGGATTAAACCTTATCAACTCTGTCCAAATGTCGACAATAATTGGGTTTCGTAGGCTTTATGCCTTTATTGATGAATTTCTTTGTTCAAAGCCTTATATGATTGTATAAAAATGATATTCCAGTCGACACCCTGACCGTATATCTATTTGATAGCCCTAGTCGTGTCGACTCTTATATATCCATATAGAAGGATCGGGCTCAAATTATATTCATTTATTTACCCACGTAGCATCCCTAAACGTTATGTGTGTACTCTTAACACGCTCATCAAGGCCTATGTAGGTGTTTGGGAGTATTTTATAAATGTTTGCTGAACCTTGTCGACTCTTATTTACCTGCTTATGAGGATCAGGTTCAAATTTATTAACCCGCGTAGCATTCCTAGACGTCACGTGTGTTCCAATAACACGCTTGCAATGTATCAACGTATTTGTTAACGTTGGCCATTTGAATGGTAGTTTATCATAGGGGTGTTGCAACATCTACTTCATGCTATTGATCATCATTCGTAGTTATGTTATTATAAATATGGAGAATCTTCTATCGATGCTAGAGGGCATCTGTGCTTGCCACGATCTTTTACCTCATGCCTATAGAGGATCCACCAATATTAGCGATGCATTCACCATTATTACATGGAGACATGATCTTTGTATACATCTCAAGCTTTTGCCATTATGTGTGGGCAAATAGTGCTGAATGCCTATTTTGTTCATGGACGGTAAATTGGATGCATAGGGGTATTCTACAGTAGCTTGTTGGAGCTCCTATGCTTGCATCTCTTAGTTGCATTTGTTGCTTATCATTCGGCCCTGCTTGTAAAGGACCAGTATACTCAGTACGGCTCCTTCTAGTGTCGGTTGTGAAGGGTGATATAGTATTCATTGCTTGTTATAGACTGCCATTTGTGGGAAAACTATTGTGTATACAACAAATTTTTCATTGTTGCCAGCAAATACTTGTATTCATTGTGTGTTAAATCCCTTTTCTTGTAGGGACCAAGTGTATTGGCTTAATACTGGATGGTTGTCGACAGTAGAGATGCTACTGTATTTGCTTGACACTGAATTGTTGTTGATCGTAGTAATGTCGCTTAATAATGCTTGCATTTCAATTATCATGACGACTCTTTGACATTCATTAGAGATTTTATGTCATAGCTTATAGGTAGAAACTCGTGTTGATTTCTCTTTGCAAGCAAGTTGTGTTATCCACTGATAGCATAATATCGCAGTGAGAAATCTGATTATATTGTCTATAATTCATCATTATTTGCAAGTAAATGGTGTTTACAAGTTTCTTATTCACCACCAACCTTACATATGTTCATTTGCATTTAAGTTAGAGCTTGTAATGTTGTCCCAACATTCCATTTGAAGATATTGTTTTATTGTTCAAATGGAGTTCCTTATCAATCATTCATTTTATTCATATCTTAAATTCAAGTCAAGCTCAAAGTCACTTGAGTTCAATTCCTTGTAGTACAAATAGGTTTGACCTCCATGTAATGATGTTAAGCTCTCTATAGTTTGCTCATTCAAGTCCAATGTCCACAAGTTCCTGCTCATTTCGAGTTCAAGTTCATTATAGTTTCTTCAGGTCCATTGTGTTCAATTAGCAAGTTCAAGTCCTTTATGTTTGTTCAAATTCATGTTAAGTTCATTATAGTTTGTTTTCAATTCGCCTTCGGTTCAAATTCAAGTCTGAGTGTGGTCCCTGTTCACCATAAATTTCAGCAGCCTCCCGACATCTCCCTCGTTTAGAGGAAACTACAGGAAATTGGATCGTCCCACCACGTTACTAGAACGTGTATGGTAGGAGTCGGGGATACCGGGCCGTACATATTTCATCCCACCACGCTACAAGAGCATATATGGGGGCCCAAGGCATCTACATGAAAAACGAGTGGCTTTCCATGCCACATCATAAGAGCATGCACAAGTACTTAAGGGATGTCCCCACCACATTACAAGAGGGTGTATAGGGCTTATCCATCTCGCTGTATGCATCGCATGAAAAACGAGTGGTTTTCCATGCCACGTCACAAGAGCGTGCACAAGTACTTAAGGGACATCCCCACCACATTACAAGAAGGTGTATAGGGCTTATCCGTCTCGTTTTATGCATCACACAGGACTCCCTCCTACCCTGCTATGAGAGCACGTATAGATGGTTCTCCGGTTCAATGCAAACACCAAAAATGAAATTTTAGATGATTACCCACCTCGTCGTAGGCACCGCACCGGATTTCGCACGTGATAACACTTCAGCGCTTCTTGCAGAGGTATGGGGCGACTGTACACGCGATAAATGCAGGATCTAAACTGGATTTGACTGTAGCAGGATTTGTGTATGGGCATGGCAGAGGTAAGTTTTCTAAAGATTTTTTTTTTCTTCTTTTTTGACTTGGCATAGAGGTCAATAGACTTGTACTTAATTAGTTCATATTCAATCCCAACTCAATTTTGACCTAAAATGCTTTTTAACTTTAATCAGGTTCTATAAATCAGCTTAGATTTTGTTCAATCCTTAACCCAATTGGTTTGAATTGATTAAGTCAAGTCAGTCAATTACACTTAATCAACATCGACTTTCTTAATTTTAAATTTGTGCATCGAATATAACTACATCTAATTTACTAAATTGGGTCAACTCGATCCAAGTCGACTTGATTTAAATTTAACATTGAAGTCAATTCAAGTCAAACTAAATTAATTTAAAATGCACTGAAGTAGTTCGATCAAACGAAAATAAACCAACATTGAATGGCTCGAATCAACCAAAGTTGGGGTTGAGCTAGCAAATAAAATTTAACTTAGCCTGTCTGATTCAATTTCGCCCAAATTGGGATGGTTATGCTCCATTCTACAAAAAGAAGTATTACTAAATCAAGCTTTTAAGGCTTCATTTGGGACGGTTTTTTTACTGCTTCTTAAAACAACTTTTTAATACAAAATTTTAATTTTTTTTACTAAAAAGTTATTTTAAGAAACAGTAAGAAAGCTGTCCCAAAAGAAACCTAAGACAATCAAATGGCTGCAGATCTGCCCAGAGGCAACATGCAGCCGGCTACAGCTTTCTTTACCAATGTTCTCTGGTAGAACGAGAGTAACTGTAATCGTTCAATTGATATCTTCAAAAGGGCTATATGGTCTTTTGACAGCGCGCCCATTCTATATCATTTGTCTTGAGAGTTTTAGCTAGCAACCAAGAGGTCAACTAACACTTCGTTTGAGACGGCTTTCTTACTGCTTCTTAAAGCAACTTTCAAGTACAAAAATTTTTACTTTTTTACTAGAAAGTTGTTTTAGGAAGCATAAAAGCTGTCCCAAAAGAAGTCTAAGAGGTCTCAAATTTGAGTCAGGCATATGTGGGTTGTGAGCGAGTTTGCCAACTAAATGTACCAAAAAAAAAAAATTAGAAGAATAGGGAGAAAAAACAGGGTTGCACTTTTTTTCATTCCAGCAAAAGACGGTAGTCTTTGCTTAGTTTTCTCTTCGGTTTCTTGTGAGCGGGAGATGCAGAGGGAACCGCTTCCTTCTGCGGATTTTGCACTCTTCAAGAGGAGAAATTATTGCGTGTGGAATCCGATCACAAC
>NW_021356277.1:0-205 GCF_001605985.2 Dendrobium catenatum | reverse complement strand
AGAGTTCTTTGGAAATAGGACAAACATCTAGATAATTTCCTAAGTAGTCCTGGACTTATGTGGGTAAGATGCCCCTAGCTAATGCAATTAAATTTTATTTAGTTAGTTACTATTGCAATGCATGCTAGTTGAAATGTCAGCTCATGAATACTATAGAATTTTAAAAACATGCTTATAAAAAATAAATTTTTGAAAAGATTGGGTC
>NW_021356276.1:0-363 GCF_001605985.2 Dendrobium catenatum | reverse complement strand
CTACACTAGAAAACAACATGCAGTGAAAACTATAAAAAACTTAAACTATAGGTAGTTGTTCTAGCAAACCATCTAAAGTGTGTGAGGTAGATTGTGTAGTTTGGATGTCTTATATATGGAAAATAATTAATGTTGTTTGAAATTTTTATTGGTTAAAAGGCTTAAGGGAATATTCAATTGAAGTTTAAATATTAATGATTTAAAATTAATTTTAATATGTATTTTAAAGTATTAAATGGATACCACCTTTATTTCTCAATGAGGACATGAAGTTTATTTCACATTCCTTTGGGCTAATTTAATAGCCTCGTAGGTCTAGGTTTCCTAGGGGTAATCAGTATAATTAAGTGATTTGATTTGATT
>NW_021356275.1:0-1150 GCF_001605985.2 Dendrobium catenatum | reverse complement strand
AGCTTTTCTCTCTCCAATTAAACCCCCTCATCCCATTAAATACCTCCCATAACTCTCTCCAAAACTGCCACCCCTAACCTTAATTGTGGATTAATTTGAAATTCAAAATTAATCCCTCTCCTTCTCCTTATGAAATCTAAATTAACTTCAGATTTCACTAATCCCTCTCCCATGTAATTCCCTTCCCAAATTAAAACCACTGATTAGGCAGGCAATAACTCCCCTCTTTCTACCCGCCTACCTCTCCCCCTAGCTCCTAGAATTAATTCCCCAAGTATGAGACAGCCTTGGGAGAAGTTCTGGATCCCATGCACCTTTAGTTCCCCTTCCAACGGATTAACAAAAGCTTGATTTTCCTGAGAAGAGCTGCTGTCCAGAATTCTGAAGATTGAGAACGTGCTGTCCAAGAGTTCTCCACAAGTCCAGATTGCTGTCTGAGTTCTCCCAAAGGTGTAGTTTTCTGTCCAGGAAAATCTGCACATGTTTCCTACTGTCCAGCCAAGTGGAAGGCCTTCAAATGTTACTGCAGACTGAAATTCAGCTGATTGCCTTGCTCCCTCAGCCTGTGGAAGACCCATAATTACTGTTTTGGAAAGACGAAACTACTGCCCACAAATCCTGGTTGCTTCCCAATGGTATCTGGAGGAATTCCAGCGAGGGAAACTTAAATTCCCGCCTTCTGAAACCTTCCAATTACTGGACGCTCTTCTACAACTTGCTGTCCACTGATTCTACAAATCTCCTAGCACCATAGCTTCATCCGAAAGATTCCAAATGATGTCCAGAATCTGTCTAAAATAGAAACTGTTGTTGTCTTGAAGATCCACACCTTTTCGTGACTAATCGGTGGTGCGAAGAAAGCTCATGGTGGCTGTCCTAGTCGTCCCCAACACTCAAATCATCCTACAAGAGTGCGTATCTCTCTTGTCTTTGATTAAACTCAACATTCGATTCGCTATCTTCATAGTTACATCCTTGAACGTGAATTTATTATCGTCATGAAGATCATATTAATGCATCTCCGCTAAAGCCTAGTAATTAGAAGAGTTGTGTGAGGGATCTTTCATAGCCTAATCTTATTGTTAGTATTGGAATTTATTGTTGGAACAATCCACGTATGCAATGTTGGATTAAGATGGCTATCTTTTGA
>NW_021356274.1:0-326 GCF_001605985.2 Dendrobium catenatum | reverse complement strand
CAATTATGCTTATAACCCATCTAATAATTTCTCAAACTATTGACCACATAAATATATATAAAAAAATAATTGAATCATGTTTTGTACATACAAGCTCTCATATATGATCACTAAAGTAGTTCAAATAGAATAATGCAACCATCTATAATAAGTACGGTGCAAACATTTAAAAAAAAAATAAATAGCAATCATTTAGAGAAAATTAAGTAATGTAATTATTTTATCTTAATGGAAGATAAAGATATTATCAATCAATTTGGAAAACTAAACCAAATGCTCACAATTAATACTCTTACATACAATTGAAGAGGGCAGGCGTTGTCAGA
>NW_021356273.1:0-307 GCF_001605985.2 Dendrobium catenatum | reverse complement strand
CAAGTCTAAAATGATTTCACTAGTGTTTGGGTATATTATAATAAGCTGACTCATCCCTAAGGGCGATCCGATTACAAATGTTAACAATTTGGTAGAAATCTAGTGACAAATGGGGATGAAAGTACAGCGTCACTTGGTGGACTGACAACAGTCTGGTGCTACTTGAAAATTCGGGCGTTAGTTGGTGGTCCGGGGGAACTCCGGGCCTCAGGTGCTGGTCTGATGGAAGTCCGGGCCTCAGGTGGTGATCTCGTAGACCTTCAGGCCTTAAGTTTTGGTCTGGCAGAACTTCGGGCCTTAAGTGATG
>NW_021356272.1:0-249 GCF_001605985.2 Dendrobium catenatum | reverse complement strand
TTTATAATGTTTGAAAATTCTGAAATAATTCTTTGAAGTTGGGGACAACCTCAATAAAATATGCTAAAAAATTATAATTATTTTAAAATTTATGTTATTTTTTTAATAAATTAATAATTAAAATTTAGTTTACAATTAAGATGAGATCTAAAAATTATGGAAAACATTTTAAAAGCTTAACGTAGGTCTAGCTGATAACTAGGCTCTGCTGCAATGTTGGAATGATTCAACGCGACTTTTGGCTAAATC
>NW_021356271.1:0-1647 GCF_001605985.2 Dendrobium catenatum | reverse complement strand
AGAAATAGCCAACTCAGTGGGGTCCATTTCTAGCTTCTTAAGCTGATTAATTATAAATGAAATTTTAAATGTAAAGATATTGCACCCCTCAAATTGATACTTATAAAAGAAAGAAGTAAGTGGGGTTAAGTTGTTGTCATGATTAGAAATCTACATGGCTCTCAAGACTACAGTAATAACATGATAGTTACATACTCTCCTTTTTACTATTTTGTAAAAGTAATAAATACGTGTTTTTAATTAATTTATTCTTTTATAACTTGACTTCCAAAAGGTCAAGTGAATCAAGAAATTAAATTTGTACTTATATAAGAAAATATAAGTATTTCATAGGTACCTAGCTAGTACCAACAAGGAACTCGGCCAAAGAAGTCATATTGCCCACCTAAGGAAATCACAAGCAGCAAACATGACTTGACCAAATCAACAAAATCAAGGAGTCATCCTGAGTATGCACACCAAGGAACTCATATAGATTCTTTTAAGGCCAAGAGTAACACTTGCCACTATGGAGATTGGCCTCCTAAAGCCACTCATCATATAAGCTATAAAGTCACCATAGACATCCCTCTATCCAATTATAGGAAGTGCACACTTAAACGATCCTTGGCTACAACGCCATAGACTTAAATAGTCCTAAACTTGCAATTATCATCACCTTAAGGATACACCCTTCACAACCAAAGGTTTTGTCACTCATTGGGATATATATTGGAAGAATTATATTTGTCTTTCATTTTAGCATTTAATTAGAGCTTACCCTTTTTTTTAACAACGTAAAGAATTATGTATATTGTCCGGAGCCTCATGTTATAGGATCATTTTCTATATCTAAAATTATGTAAAATCACGTAATAAGCACATATCTCAACAAATAACTAAAATCTTACAACTAAAATCAAAGCAAGATAAAATAGAATTATATTTTATAAATCACATTAAAAATATATTCATTAATGTATATATACGGATTATCTATATGAATAATCAATCTATGACATATCATATCTAAGTAGATTTGTTTCATTCTTCTATCACAAACTCTAATCAATCAGTTACTTAATTGATATTTATCACTCAATCAATTTCATTCAATCTTATCATCCATTCATCTCATATCAATCTGTTAGTTATAGTCATAGTATCAATAACAGTATTGGGTATCCATAATAGTATCATAATTCTCAGTGTCAGTCACAGCAGTAATAATAATCAGAAATATTGATTAGTGTCCATAATATTAATATACATATAATATCAATACCAATAAT
Source organism: Dendrobium catenatum (assembly GCF_001605985.2). Lineage (NCBI taxonomy): Eukaryota > Viridiplantae > Streptophyta > Magnoliopsida > Asparagales > Orchidaceae > Dendrobium > Dendrobium catenatum. The sequence goes on along the minus strand of NW_021356271.1, from coordinate 376 downwards.
AATATTCAAATATTTAGAAGTGGGTATCTTGCTCCTATTCTTATAACACCTAATTAGTCTACCCTTATGTCATGTAATCAGTGTGCTCCTTGTTTCTCTTCTTGAATCATGTGAATCAATTGCTCTGACTCTTTATAACTCTCAATCAATCTCCAGCTCTTTATGACTCTCATCTATTGACTCACATTAGTAGATCAAGTGAATCTTAATGATATCACATGAGGTTATCATATCATATATCTGATTTCAATTAGTACATCATATCATATTCAGGTTAGTCACAAATATTCTTACATAACTCAATCATTTCAGTACATATTAACTTGCAATCTTATTATGTCAAATTAAAGTAAAGCACATTTCAACCAATTTTCAA
>NW_021356270.1:0-215 GCF_001605985.2 Dendrobium catenatum | reverse complement strand
TATGATGTTTATGGCTCTTGTTAGATTTTTATGATTTTATTTTCTAGTCTTGAATATGATACTTGAACAAGTACAAAGGATTTATGACTCTTGTTGGATTGTATTTAGGGATGAGAAATAAGGAATATGATGTTTGTTTGAAAGTTTGTGTTTGGCAATTTCGTTCAAAGATTAGTTTTTGAATTTCTTATTTGTGTTAAAGCAAAAAAAATAAT
>NW_021356269.1:0-276 GCF_001605985.2 Dendrobium catenatum | reverse complement strand
AAAAGAGTGGCGAGGAGTTTCTGCCAGGTGCTCTGTCAGGCCCTCTCTACCAAGTAAGTCAAACCAGCTTCCCGCTTGTTCATTTCAAACAACCGGATAGAAGGTGAAAAGATCCCATCTCCTCCTGCTTATTTCAGGACAGTGGATTGGGGTGACTCAGTATCTATCCGATCACCTCAAGACAACAAACAAAAGAGTCACAAAATCTGGTGCCTATTTGATCAGAATAGGACACTCAGGAAAAAGGTGGCGAGGAGTTCCTGCCAGGTGCTCTGT
>NW_021356268.1:0-664 GCF_001605985.2 Dendrobium catenatum | reverse complement strand
TGAATGAGATGTATGCATGCTATATTGTGATGGATGCAATTTAGGTCTCCATATTAGGTGTATCCTATGATGAATCGTGGTTGTGTGGCTATGCAACCTAGCATGGCACAAGAGAAGCACCTAACATAAGGAAATGGGTTCACTAACCTATGTGGGTGGTGATGCCTTTTCCTAAAGTTATGTGATGCATGTAGTATTGGGGATTTGAGTGATTCATACTGTTGTGATGGATCACAGTATTCTTCAAGTGAGGTGGTTTTTTATTTTCATTTAAAGGCTTTGGCTAACTTGTAAAAAATTATTTGCATGTTTAAGATTGGCAATTTGAAGATCCAAACTATATTAAGTGCTTTTTAACTCCCATTCAAGTTCCTCTAACCAATTGTACTTTGTTTCTAGTTCAACATGCAATGTTTTCAAGGATTCATGTGCATCAATTAATTCAACGTGCTTCTTATTTAATGCATCATACTCATCAAGAAGGGACATATGATCTCTATTTAAATCAAAATTTTCTTTGACTAAATTAGCATGCGTAGTTTGCAAAGTACCAAAATCAATATTAAGACTAGCATGCATCTTTTTCAACTTTCTATAAGAGCCATAGATTTTATAAGAAATAAGCAGTAAATCTTCATATGAAAGTTGACATACCTCGTCTTGA
>NW_021356267.1:0-251 GCF_001605985.2 Dendrobium catenatum | reverse complement strand
TGCAAATAGCAACTATCTTAACAATCTCCCCCTTTTTTATGATGACAAAACAATTATTGTTTGTATGGCATTTTGAACCACAAAATAAAATTGAAATAAAAACAAACAAACAAAAAAAAATCTCTAGAAAACAATATCACACAAACAACACACAAACATACAAACACAATGATTTCTCCCCTTTTTTGACAACAACAAAAAGTGAAGAAGAAAAAGACGAGAAATGTCTGTAATTGTATGAAATTCATTTG
>NW_021356266.1:0-309 GCF_001605985.2 Dendrobium catenatum | reverse complement strand
ATAGAGCACAATAAATCATACAGTATGAATTAAAATCTTATAGTACAAAGTAAGGTCATACAGTATGAAACCAAATTTGAATAGTAAGATCTACTTAAAAAAACTCTTCAAAAATATTTTCTCTCCCCCTCTTTATGTGTAAAGTTACTTAACAAAATAACCATGAATCTGCTCTATTCCTAGAGAGAAGCTCTAAATTTTTCCTAGAGAGAGAAATTGTTTTTTGAATTCTTTTTTTTTTTTTACATGTATTCCACTTCTTTTCATGACAACGTTGGACCTCTGACCACCGTCGGAGTACCATCCACC
>NW_021356265.1:0-224 GCF_001605985.2 Dendrobium catenatum | reverse complement strand
CCGTCTGTACCGACCCCAAGCTGAGAGAGAGAGAGAGAGGGAGGGAGAGAAAAGTCGATCCTACCTCCTCCTTGGCCAATCGACTTCGCTCCTTTGCCGACTTTTCCTTCCAGTCGGACTGAAAGGCACGACATTTTGATCGGAAGCAGAGAACGGGAGCCCGCTTGCCGTGAGGGTAGCTTTCTACCTAACGCACGCTTCTTCGGCTCCTTCCTGGCTGTCCG
>NW_021356264.1:0-438 GCF_001605985.2 Dendrobium catenatum | reverse complement strand
AGATTCTCAAATACATCTTCATTATTAGTTCACTATACGTTGATATCAGATGCCTGTAGAATCCTTACTATATCACCGGGTGTATGAGACATCTTTGCACATTTCATTATGTCATTAAGTGCATCTCTACTTCATCTTTCTTATGTATGCTTGCAGAGAGTGTCACTGTCATCATGTAGCTCGTATGTTCGTTGTACGTCAATTCTCTTTATTTGTAAAAGTTTGATGTAAAAACAATCATTATCCTTTTGATACTTATGTCTCGTTTGATCAGAAAGCTTTGAAGCATTCATAGGGAACTAAGTAGTATTTAGTTAGTGTATCGATCCACTCGTCGATTTCTATTGATAATAATCAGAATCTCCTTGCCATCTCCATTAATCATTGCTTGAAGATTCATCGCTTCTAATATTGTAAATGAGCCATTATGATCCAATG
>NW_021356263.1:0-512 GCF_001605985.2 Dendrobium catenatum | reverse complement strand
TCTGCATGGATTAGTGCTGTCACGGAAGAGAGAACACAGGATGGATAATTGAAGTGCAGGAGGATTATTCTTTAATTGGGCTGAATGTTTCTCTCGGGACTGTAGAAGAAAACGCATAAATTGATAGGAAATTCGCATATTCACTTGTAGCAATAGGCGGAGAAGTCTTTTGATTCTTCCCGATGATTTTTCACTATATGACGATGTCATAGATCGATGGGAATCAATAACTCTAAACCTCCTAAACGATAAGCAATTTCAAGATAATAAGGCAAAAGTCTTATTTATTGAAAATCTTCTGGGAGAAGTTGAAAAGAAAGTATGGATCCAATGGCGGATGGCCTTCGAAAGTGAATACGAAGCCCTTGTCAACATAGCTGATGACCCCCAGAATGTTCTATCACAAATTCAAAGAATCATCCTCCTCGAAGATCCTTACCAAGGATCCACCGAGGAACAAAATAGAGCCTACCTCGATCTAGAAAGGCTTTCCTGTGATCAAATAAAAAACA
>NW_021356262.1:0-269 GCF_001605985.2 Dendrobium catenatum | reverse complement strand
CACTAAGCTTCACAGTAAAAGACTTCATTTGGAACAGCTTTTTTCTGCTTTCTAAAACAGTTTTTTAATATTTTTTTAAACAGTAAATTCTAATGATCTCGAATCTAATTCTTAAATTTTTAATTTAAATATGATCTCGAGATGATCGAGTGAATTTTAGAAAATAGATTGTAAAGTAATCTAGTAATTAAAATATGAAGTGATCTGACTTAAAATGTAGAGAAATAATATAGTGTTGGATCTTTGGAGGAGATCTTGAATTCTTGCAG
>NW_021356261.1:0-320 GCF_001605985.2 Dendrobium catenatum | reverse complement strand
TCAACAGAAGTATTGAGGCGGATACGGTATGCAGATTGAGTTTGATATGTTTGCTTTTGGAACATAAACCCAATATGTTGACTCTGTTTTAGTAGATCTTCAGAACTCTGTCTAGCATTATTATGCACACTATTATGACCTCTTACATGAAGATCAAATTTATTTTTTTTTAATTTGAAAATCCATTTTTATTAAATGTTTCTTCATCTTCATTACCTCTACCTGGTTTTCTGAACAGATAATAATAAAGACAGTATGATTTTTCTTTGCTTATGTTATACTCTAGCCAATCTGAATACTTGTCAAATCAAGTAGGATTA
>NW_021356260.1:0-295 GCF_001605985.2 Dendrobium catenatum | reverse complement strand
ACAAGCCGAGCCGAATCCCAACGTCTCCCTCCAATCATGTAAAACACACGATTTCGCCACCTTACGAAATCCTCCAGCCCTCGCCGACCTTCCTCTCACCATTTTAACCCAATAGGAAACATAGGGCATCATATTTTCCTCCCCTCCCTCTCGCAGCAGCCATCGTGCGCATCTTCTTCTACCTTTTCTCGGTCGTAGCAGCCGCCAAAATCCTCCCTTCTCCTTCCTCTTTGTTTCTTTCACTCCACAAAAGCCACCAAAGCCATCTCTCCCCTCTTTTCTCTCTTCATTGTGG
>NW_021356259.1:0-221 GCF_001605985.2 Dendrobium catenatum | reverse complement strand
CTGTATAATTTTACTTAATAGAGCACAGCTATAGAAGAGTTACACAAAATGAAGCTTTCAAGTCTTTACGATATGACAGGGCACGAGGATCGTCTTAGGTGCAATTGCATTGTATTCACGAAGAAGATAATGTAGCAAACAACATTTGATAAGCAAATGGTAATACGTAATAAATGTGCTACATAAATACCTAAAAATTGGTTTGCATCATCGAACTGCAG
>NW_021356258.1:0-223 GCF_001605985.2 Dendrobium catenatum | reverse complement strand
GTGTAATATGGACATTTGACATTGGACATTATATTTGATTTTTGTTTGTTTACATTGTTTGTGCAGCAAATTTTTTTTAGGACCTTGCATGTCGTGTTTTGTTTTAGCCTGGATTCGAACCGGAGAGATTTTTTTTCGTAAGGGTACGATTAAAATTCTTTTACTTGTAATTAAAAATAAAAATTTATAGGCTCACATAGTAACTCTAACGATCTAAGAAGTA
>NW_021356257.1:0-279 GCF_001605985.2 Dendrobium catenatum | reverse complement strand
CATCTAACTCCAGGAAAAGGATTTCTTAAATGATTTCAGTTATAATGCATTTTCCTAGGTTCTGGCTTAGTATCAAAAGTAAATGTCATCCGATTCTTCTTATATGTATCCAAATCAATTTGAATCCTCAAGTTAGTTCTTTTTAATGCATCATTATCAATCCTCAAATTTTTCTCAATCTCTTTAGATTTCTTAAGATCAGAATTAAGTGTGGTGTGTGTAGCTTTTAATGCATTATGTTCATCAATTAATTCCAAATACTTTTTGTTTAAATCATCA
>NW_021356256.1:0-214 GCF_001605985.2 Dendrobium catenatum | reverse complement strand
CACTGCGCATCTTTTGATACCCTTTGTGTATTTTATTCTTTCAATTTTGGCATCTTTGAGAATCTTTTATTTTTGGCATCATTGGCTAATTTTTTGAATATGTTATCTTTCTAAAATCTTAAGAAAAAAAAAGTAAACACATACTATTGACAAAAACAAAATTCTTGAATAATAAAGTTATGAGGTAGATTCAACACTTTGTAAGAGATTCCTA
>NW_021356255.1:0-260 GCF_001605985.2 Dendrobium catenatum | reverse complement strand
GAGCTTTAAATCCCCTTAATTAGGCTCATAATAGGCTCTGATGGGTGATTATGACCCATTAATGGCCAAATTTGACTAAGTCATCATTTGACTTAGTCAAATCAGTCAACTAAGTCAAAAAGGGTATGAGTCTCGAGCCATGAATGAGATTGAATGAGTTTGATTTTGATTTGAGGTTTAAAAGGGGCTAAGTGGTCGACCCGGGTTGACTTGGTCAACTGGATTGACCCAGGGTCCAAGTCCAGGCTCAACAGACTCGA
>NW_021356254.1:0-269 GCF_001605985.2 Dendrobium catenatum | reverse complement strand
AAACTTTAATTTAAATCCCCTTTTAAGCCTTAACAAATTCAAAACTTTTCTAGATAACTTTATCTAATCACCCAGCTTAGGATCTACCCCTGCCACACGACCTTCTACACATAATTTAGATGATGTGCTAGGACAACTAACTCTAGATCTAGGTTAGGCCGGTGTTTACTTTACTGTTGTGTGCCAGAATTTTCATAGTTTTCACTACATGTTGTGGATGAAATTATTTTGCTATGTCTGCTTACTTTTCTGTACTCTGTGGATGGATT
>NW_021356253.1:0-418 GCF_001605985.2 Dendrobium catenatum | reverse complement strand
ATGGCATGAAGATGGTGATACTAATTCCAGTTTTTTTCAGAATTTTGCATCAGCTAAACAAAATGGCAACCGTATTAACCATATTAAAGATAAGTCCAACATGATACAAGTGGAAGAGAATCAAATAGAGAAGGTATTTACAGATTTTTTTGAGAAAAAATGACAGCAAAGGAACTGTGATTTGTCGGGATGGCCAGCTATTGAAGAAAACCAGAAAGTTAACAATGTGGACTTAGCCTTGCTTAATGAAGAATTCTCGGTCCTGGAATTGCATACTTCGGTTTTCCAGCAAGGTAATAACAAAGCACCTGGTTTTGATGGAGTTACTTCTTCGTTTTATAAAAGATATTGGAGTATTGTTTGGGAGGTTTTGTGGAATGGAATTAACTGTTTCTTCAAGACTGGTATCTTAAATAGA
>NW_021356252.1:0-454 GCF_001605985.2 Dendrobium catenatum | reverse complement strand
CTTTTCAAAATTAGTTAAAGGGAGTTTTCTGTTGATGCTTTCCCTCCTTTAGACTTTAGTATGATTTTTCTTCTCTAAAACAAAAGTCTAAACTCGGTTTAACCAATAGCCTGTTAATTAAGATCTTTTTCTTATCTTGCTACAATAATTTATCTTATGCATAATAGCCAAAGTTTTTAGTTATCATTCAAGCTTTTGAAATCTTGCCATTGCATTTTTTTACATGATTTTGATTTTGTGTTGTGGATTGTTCTTCCCTATGTTAGAGAGAGAGCCCCTATTCTCTAATATTTGGAGGATATACTCACAACTAAGTTTCTTTTTAAGAGTATATTAAAGAATTTCTAGCTTGCAAAAGTTAAAAAGGAAAGAGGCCAATGAAGCCAAAATTGAAAAGAATGCTATATACACAAAAGTGTATCAAAGAATCAAAAAAATGCTCAAAAGAGCAAAT
>NW_021356251.1:0-206 GCF_001605985.2 Dendrobium catenatum | reverse complement strand
CCACATCAGCTTCCTTCACCTTCACCTGATAGTATCCAGATCATAAATCAATCTTCGAAAACACAGAAGATCCGGAAAGCTGATCAAACAAGTCATCAATCCGAGGCAAAGGATACTTGTTCTTGATTGTGACCTTATTCAAATCTTTGTAATCCACACACATACGAAGTGTACCGTCCTTCTTCTTCACAAACAGAACAGGTGCT
>NW_021356250.1:0-2256 GCF_001605985.2 Dendrobium catenatum | reverse complement strand
ACTTAGGCTTAACAACCTAATTACTAGACTCAACAGCACTCCATTTGTATCGTTCTTCTTGAGCTTTGGAGGTGTTTGTTGGCTGATTTGGGAGCATTTGCTGGAGGAGTTTGGTTGGACGTTTGAACTTTCTTGCTGTTGTGGACCATTGGTTTGCTAGCCCTAAGCACATACTTAACCTATATTTCGATGCATGTGAGGAAACCGTTTTGTTGGTTGTTCTGAGGATGCCTATGACATGGAGTTGTAGTGACTTCGATAAATTTTACTCTTAAGAAGGTAGATTGCATAGAAAAATATAAAATTATATTTTATATAATTTATATATAACAAAAAAGCTGATTTCTAAGCATAGTTTTTTTTTTGGTGCTTGTAAAGAACTTAAGTACCTAAATCAAGGGAATATTGGAGATCAATGTTGTTAGAGTATGACTCATCACAACAAGCTCTCGATATTTGGACAATTCAAGCAAGCAGGATCTTAGGAGAATTGAGTTTTGTCTTGCTATTTTCCTAGAATCTTGTTGTTACTGAGAGAGGGTTCACCTAAGACTTCTGCTTGGTTCATTGAGAGATTATAGAAATCCAAATTTCTTCTTTTGATTTTGATTTTTTGAACCCATTATTAATCTCTTGATTCTGTGGTTCCAGTAGGCCTGAGTAAAGATTGGCTAATTTCCATTTGACAAATTTGGTTTCAATTGTTAGTTGTCAAAGAAAACGTCAAGTTAATAGATCTAAATTTCGGTTTCAAAACAAATAAACCTTCTTGTATCCTCTCATCATTGAATATAGAAAACAAAGATAAATATTTGGTGCTCTTTTGTTGATGTATTAGGTTTTCACTATGTTGAATGATTTTAGATATCATTCTAACCTATTTCTATTGATGATAACATCAGTTTGGTCATATTAACAAGCATCATTATTATGAGGCTTTAATGTTTCACTTGATTAATATGCCCTTTATAGTGTCAATACTTTGTTGTTATGAGACTTATAATGTTTAACTTTATTAATATGACCTTTATAGACATTGTGTTAGCATTATCAATCTATTAATATTTTTTTACTAGATGAAATGAAAAATGAAAAAAAAAACCAAAATAATCAACATCACCAAAAGAAGAGAAAAATCTCATGGGGCTACATTAAAAACATCATACTTGGAGCCTGTGATGGTATACTTTCTTGGTGTTTCTTCTCATCCGAGCATATAATATTTGAAACTTGTCCATGATCTCTTGTGTGTTAGAACAACTAATATCAGAGGCAACAAAAATATAGTCAGGAGCATCTATTTCATCAATATGAAGAAGACGATCAGAAGCAAGAACTCGGAATGGATATGATCACTGATCATGCAAGTGAGGAACTGAACTAGCAACTCGGGAAGACATTGCCACCAAGGCGTGGCCCAAAGTTGATTATAAGTTTTGAGTACCAACTAGATCAGAAGTGAACAAAACTACCATCATTGTATTAGAAGATAGAAGTTTATCAAATTAAAGATTCCATGCCTTGATTCGTAGGTTTCCATAGCTTTGTGTGTGCCTTGAAACATTTTGACAAGTTATGGCCAAATGTTTTGTAAGATGAACAATAAGGGGATTGCTTTCAAACTCAACTTTCTGCTAGTAGCTGTTAAATGTGAAGCCAAACCAAATCTTTTTCTCAAGTGAGGAAGAAACATTTAGTTTGACCAAAACTCTAGCTACTATCGACCTATGAAATCTAGCACTGGTAGCATTCATTTGAAGTGGGCTTTCCCTAAAATGAACCAATAGCACAAAATGTGTTGATTGAAATAGTGAGGTCATATATGTGAAAAATAACCCAAACTGGGGTGACAAGATGCTCCTCAAAATAATAAAAATGAGGTATCCATTTAAGCATGTGCATTGCGAACCTAGACACCAAAAGTAATTTGCCAAAAATTGAATTAATAGAGGCAGTAGTGGCTTCCACTTGAAGTGATTTGCCAAAAAATGCACCAAGAGAGTACACAATGGATTGATTGAAATAGTGATTCCATAAATGTGAAAAATAATCAAAACTTTACTGAGAAATATTCCAGAAAACTATTAAAATATAGTGGCTATCTAAGCATATTCATTGGGAACCCATCTACATTGGATGTTCTTTGAGAGGAAAGTCTTTAGTAATAAGATTCTTTGGATAATTTGATTAGAACATAATGAAAATCAACATACTACAACTCCCAATCATTCACAGGACAACCATGCATTTGCAAAC
>NW_021356249.1:0-407 GCF_001605985.2 Dendrobium catenatum | reverse complement strand
GGCAAAGAGTATCCCACGAAAATTCTTTTGCGTAAGTCCTAGGATTAGAATTAGGATCGTTATCAGTGGTACCTGACAAGTTTTAATGTCAGTAAATTATGGGTTGTAATTAAAAGGCATTTGCATATGGACATTTATTTATTTAATTAATTTAGTAGTTTATTTGCATTTTCTTATGCTTAAAAATACCTTTTTTCTATTCTCTTTTTGCATGTTTATTTTTTTTAACGTGGATACACGAAGGATCAAGAGGGTTTCTTAAAAACTATTTCTACTCTTAATCTAAATGAAATATGTAGGCTAACATAACGTCTCTAACAATTTAATAAGTATGCATGACACTACTGGGAGTTCTCATTTATGTAATTTCATTGCTTCTCCTCCTTATTAAGCACCTCCCCACGTGC
>NW_021356248.1:0-230 GCF_001605985.2 Dendrobium catenatum | reverse complement strand
TTTTTTAATAAAGACTATCGTAAACGTCTAAAATAGAACCAATCATAAAATCTATAGTGATGATTACATCTAACAAAATCGGGTCACGAGTTAAGTTCGGGTTTAATCTGAAATTGATCCGATACTAGTTGACCAAACTCTGAACCCAACCTATTTTTGCATATGGGTTACCTTTTTTAATCCGGACCTGACCTGTGCGGGTTATCGTGTTGACCTAATCCATGGCAGAC
>NW_021356247.1:0-476 GCF_001605985.2 Dendrobium catenatum | reverse complement strand
CGTCTCCAAGCTCAACAAAGTTTAGAGTTATATAAGTGCCGTATGGTTCAAGCCCATGATAAGCTAGTGCGACCTAGGACCTTCCAAGCGGGAGACTTGGTGTTGGTCCTTTGGAGGCCTATCTTAGCCCATTGAAAGTTGGGAGGCAAATTTGAACCCACTTGGGAAGTACCCTTCGTCATAGAGACTATCTACGAAGGAGGCTCGTATCAGTTAGTAGATTGTAAAGGAAACCACCCAATGTTACCTGTCAATGGGCGTTTCGTTAAGAAATACTGTGCTTAATGTAGCTCATTTTATCAATTAATGAATTTTCTTTCTTGATTCGCAATCCGGTTCTTTCTTTTTTAAATTCTCTTACTTTTTTAACGCTCTTCGCCTCCTCCTTAGGGTCGGATCGTTCCCTCCCTTAGGATCACACCTGCTAGTGGTGGAGTATGCCCTTCGTGGCACCACCCTGCATTTGACTTGGGGAT
>NW_021356246.1:0-241 GCF_001605985.2 Dendrobium catenatum | reverse complement strand
AGGGTGAAAACAAGTGCAGAAAAACAGTGGACAGCAAAAGTGTAAGTGGCCTAGACTATTATGAATGTGAATGTAATGATGGCAGCACTTAAACACTTGATTACAAACATGAAATATGAAAATTCTAATGCAGGAATTTCAAGACAGCAAAAGAAAACAGTAAGTTAAACTAGTTTAGATGATGTTATGCATGTGACAATTAATGACAATCTAAAGGATATACCTAGGATGCATCTAGCAT
>NW_021356245.1:0-242 GCF_001605985.2 Dendrobium catenatum | reverse complement strand
GACATTTGGCATTTAATTGTGCTAAGTCACGTTCTTCTATAGTCCAATCTACAAAAGGTGTTTCTACCATAACTCCATCAACTAATCTAGTTGGTTTTGTGTAGCCATCCTGGACTAGCATCCACATGCGATAATCAAGTGACTATAAAAAAGTAGACATGTGTGTTTTCCAAAAATCAAAAGGAATATTGTCAAACAGTGGAGGCTAGTGATAGAGTAACCTTCAGGTGTGTTTCGGTTTC
>NW_021356244.1:75348-83481 GCF_001605985.2 Dendrobium catenatum | reverse complement strand
CACCCCAGTGATCCTAGAATATATTTGTTTTTGAACTAGAAGCATAACTGATGGCATTAGAGGCTATAAAGGATGGACTCAACTCTTGCATACCATGTTTAATCAAGTTTCTACTTTCCAAGAAAAATAGACTAAAAAACAATAAATTTTAGCAATGAATTTATTTGCCATGGATAGCTGTCCCCATTGCTCTTTACATTCATCTGATGAGGAGAAAACAGGCACGAGAAACTCGCCATTTATTAAGAACCTCAATAGCTTGATGCAGCTTCAAGGAATGGACCATAACGTGATCAAAATTTTCCGTATGATTACAACCTCTGGGACATAAACAATGATCCAGCATCCTTCAGTACATTAGGAAACCATTCTTTGGAATTGCTTCATTAAAGAGCCTCCACCAAAAACATTCAACTCTTGAGTTAAGTTGAAGTTTTTTAAGCCATTGACCATAATCAACAGATGTAATTTTCGTTCCATAAGAACAAGAAGCCATTGCAGATAAGCTTTTACTAGAGAATTTATATTTTAATTCCATTCTATCTTCGAAATGACTGGGTAGAATTTCAATTTACAATATAAGATCCACAAGAGCTTCTCCAAAGAATGATTTAAGAAGATCTACCTTCCAAAAATCATCTTCAATAAATTTATCAAGAGACAGGAATTCAAAGTCTCCAATAGCAATAAAAGTAGGCCAATTCTCTAGACATATATCTAGAATCCACACATCTTTAAAAATGTCTAAAGAATTACCTTTAGTAATCTTCCATTTAATGATCGGGAGAAGAGATTGAGCTCCATTAGCAATAATCTTCCAAGTGATGGATTTGTTGCATTTGTTATTGTCCTCCCAGAATTTAGGACCATATTTTGCCAATAAAGCTTTTATTAAGTAAAGTTTGTTCATTCTTTAAAAAACTCCTAGCAAACTTTGCTCTAAGTGGCCCTGTCATAAGTTCCACTGAGTAAATCCCTTCTCCACCTTCCTTCCAGCTTTTACAAATTTTTTCACAAGACAAGTAATGTAAACCATGAGCTCCTCCTTGTTTATCCCAAATAAAATTTCTAGCCATTTTAACCATTTCTTTAAGAATACTAGCTGGAATCCAAGCATGAGTAGTCACAAAAACAGGTAATGCATCCAAAACCGATTTAACTAAGACAATTTTTCCTGCCAAAGAGATCAACTTATTTCCCTAAACATTAAGTCTTGAAGCTGCCTTCTCAAGAATGTAGTTGTAATCTGAACCAACCATTCTCCTTAATGCCATTTTGATGCCAAGGAAAGTTAATTGGTTCACTGTTTTGAATTCCCAAAATTTTAAAATAGCACTCCTCTTCCTATTAACATATTTTCCAAACAGAATAACCGATTTCTGTTTATTAACAGATTGCCCTGTTCTGAAGCAAAAACTTGAGATAATTCTTTTGAATTTCATCATACTACTCAATGAAGCTTGGGAGAACAAGAGAATATCGTCTGCATACAAGAGATGTGAAATTCTTGGGGCATTTACAGAAATTTTTATACCCAGCTTCCTTCCCTTATGCAGAAATTCATTTGACAAAATTTGAGCACAAAGCATAAACAGGTAAGGAGAAAGTGGACAACCTTGTCTAAATCCACTACTTGCTTGGATCCCCTTAGAAATTTTATCATGTATCATGATAAAAAATTCAGGTTGTTCCACACATTGCATTAATAGATTAGAAAATCTGCTAGGAAATCCCATACTTTCCAATACCATCCTCAATGTTTGCCAAGCCATACTATCATAAGCTTGTTCCATATCAAGCTTGATAGCCACCCATCCTTCCTTTGATTTTGAATACCTGAGCTTATTCAACAATTCATGAGCTAAAAGAATATGATTCGAAAGGGATCTACCTCTTAAGAAAGCAGCTTGTTCTTCTGAAATAAGACTCCCGACCACCTTCAATAATCTGTTTAATAATATTTTGGCAATAACTTTATATAAAGTATTACACAAGCTGATGGGAAAAAATTTAGATGGATTAATTGGATTAATCACTTTAGGAATAAGGACAACCAATGACTCCTTCATTTTGGAACAAAGCATTTATGTTGCCAAAAACTGCCGAACAGCTTTCCAAACATCATTACCGGTTATGTACCAATAGCTTTTCAAGAATGAGTATGTGATGCCGTCTAACCCAGGAAAGATATTTGAACCACTGTTTTTAATCACATCTTCTAATTCAGCAAAAGAGAACTCCTAATTAAGAATTTTGCAATCTTGTTCAGATAGTATCTTCAATACAGGAGGCCAATCATTTTAATTGCAACTTCTACTTCTCCATTTTTACTGTATAAATTCAGTAATATCTCTTCAATTTCATTCTTCTTTTCTTCCAAAATCCCTCCTTCATCCTTCAATTGAAAAATCGAATTCCCAATTCTTCTGCCATTAGCAAACGATTGGAAAAATTCGGTATTCGTATCATTTTCCTGAATCCACTTCAATTTTGATCTTTGTCTCCACCACGTACTTAGGCATGCCAAATTTTCATTGTATTCATGAATTTTGGTTCTTAACAGCAGCAGCTTCTCATTGGAAAGACCAATCCCTTCGGATTCTTCTAGCTGTAATATTTCGATTTCCTTTTTTAAAAAATCTTTATTATGCTGGAAATTCTTCAGTTTTGTCTTGCTCCAAAAATGAAGAGCTCTCAAGGCTCTCTTACATTTCACATTAATGGCCTCCATTGCATCTCCAGAAACCTATTTGTTCCAGGCTTTGAGAACAATAGCTTTGGACGCCGAAAAAGATGCCCAAACATCTTCAAACTTAAGATGACCATTATGTTGAACTTTATCATAGAATATTTTGAGAATTAAGGGACTATAATCTGATGCAATCCTGGGTAAATGTCTTACCACGGCATTTTGAATTTCGTACAAAGCTTTAGCATTCAAGAGACACCTATCCAGCCTTTCAAGGATCCGAGCACTTCCATTTTTATTATTGCACCATGTGAACTTTGGACCCACCATTCCAACATTATGGAAATCATTCCTGTCATGAAAGCTGACATATCTTGTGGCCCTTGAGTAAATGAAAACTTCTTTCCACCCCTTTTCTCTTCTTGTGAAAGATCACAATTAAAATCCCCTCCCACTATCAAAGGGATCTCTTTATCATAGTTCTTCTCCAGGTCCTCCCAAAATCTCCTTCTTAAAACATGATTTTTGCTTCCATATACTGTAGACACAGTCCACTTGCCTTTGTTCTGGATGCTTAACACCCCAATTACACATTGGTTTGAAGCATATAGTAAAGAAAACTTAACCATATTGGTTTTCCAAAAAATAATAATTCCTCTAGAAGCACCTTCTGAAGGAAACATAAAGAAGTCCCATTCCTCACCCAACAACTTATTTACTTCAATTCTCTCTAAGGAAGAGATTTTGGTTTCAACCACTCCAACAAAGAAAACTTTCCACTCATTCACAAACTCCTTTAAGTAATGGGAGGCTTCCCTCTTATTTGCCCTCATGAAACGTTGTAACATCCTTCACATCAACTCCAATTTTAAAAGAAGTATTATCAACAACTTCTGCTACCTTGTTCTTTACAGAGTCATCTGTAATACAACCTCCCAGTTGTGGTTCAATTGAAACTTTAGTTGATACATGATCTTCAGGAGTTTTACCAACTTCTTTATTCTCCACTTTCTTCTTCTGATAAATAGCTTTTATTCTTCTATTCCTCTTATAGTTGACATGGACCCAAGGTCCATACTTGTCTTCATTAGGATCATTCAAAACTTCATCACCCTTCTCTTTGACAGTTGGAACATTAGGATCCTTCAAGACTTCATCTCCCTTCTCTTTGACAGCTGGAACAGGAATTCCAGATTTTGAGCTTTCTTTCTCCAAACACATATTTCTAAGATGCCCAATTTTTCCACATTTGTAACAAAAGGTTGAGATCTCTTCATACTCAATCTTTTGAAAGAAGCGACCTTCTAATCCATCCACCCAAACACCCACTGGTAATTTTTTATCGAGTTCTAAACGAACACAAACTCTTGCAAACTTTCTCCTTCCCCATTGGAACATACCACCATCAATATGCAAAGGAGAACCAACCAATGATGCAATTCTTGCTACATTGATCTCATCCCAACAAAACAATGGCATATTTGGAAATGTTACCCATACTGGCGAAGTTAAGCCATTAAGGGAATTTGTATCAAATTTGGGACTCCATTTGTCTACTCCAATAATATGGCCATTTACAAACCATGGTCCACCTGTAATTACTTTCTTCATAGCTTCATTTGAGAAGAAAGAGCACAATATCCAATCTGAACCAAGTATAGTGAGATGAAACTTCCCGATTTGAGACTGTTGGCATCTCAATTCTGCTGCTATAATTTGAACTGAAATAGTTCTTCCAAAACTTTAACCATAATTGAATTTTGGAGTTTCTCATAATTCTCTACCATCTTAGGTTGAAAAAGTTTGACTGCCTTGCCATCCCCAGACAAAAATGATTCTTCCATAGGCATGTTCACTGGTATACGAGAACGTTTAACCCAAGGGTTAAAAACGTTCTTAATAAGTGCAGAATTCAATTCTTTATTCTCTCTTTGAACAATTTCACAAGCATCTGAAATGTTATCTCCTTTCTCATGGACAGCAGGAACTCTATTCTCAAAATTAACATTATGACCAAATTTGTTCACAAATATCTTCATACCAGAAGATGAAGCTTCAAATCATTTGAAATGCCCTTCAGAATTGATGGAGGAGTTGCCACAATATAATCCATAATCATTTGCTTACCCTTTCTGACAACTGGTGAGGAAACATTCATACGATCAGAGCAATTATCTCTAATTACCAACGGACCGTTGAAAGGCCGTCGATTATCTACCAACTCCGATTTCGATGATTGAGGCATCATTGAAGATCTATTCAAATTCTTGTAAGCCGCCGACTGACCACCAGAAGTGGTCGCCGCCAAGCCATTCATCTCCGCCGGCGTTGCCGCCAACGGAAAAAATTCAAATATCTTGAACTTTCTCTCTCTAAAAAATGGGACTTTCTCTCTACAAAAAAGGGACTATCATCGAAAATCACCATGAAGTTGACTTGATTGAGGACGCAAAATTTCAATTGGTCTAAAAAGGGAGAATTATTGGGTTGAAGCAGGTCAAAATGACCGTGGTTGGCGGGCGACGAAGGTCGAAAAGACCTTTGTTGGGTTGAAGTCATACAATAGCTTGAAACTAGTTTTGACTCCGATGATAGTTGGTAGCTGGGTGGAAGTCCGATATTCTTCAGTGGCCGGGTGGAAGTTCGTCGTCGGTTGGTGGTCGGGCAAAAGTCCAATGTCAGTCTGTAGACGGGAAGAATTTTGGCATTAGCTGGTGGTTGGGTAAAATTCCAACATTAGTTAGTGACCCAACAGAACTTCGGTGTTGAGTCGAAGTCCAATGAAAGTCTGATGATGGGTAAAAGTCCGGCGACAGGCGGAAGTTTAACGTCTGCTAGAAATCTGGTGATAGACGGAAGTTCGACGTCAGGTAGAAGTTCAGCGCCAGGTAAAAGTCTGGCAGAAGATCGACTACAGGCAGAAGTTCGACTACAGGTAGAAGTCTGACGATGGACGGAAGTCCAACAAATGACTAAACTCTGGCGTCGGGTAGAAATCCGCTGACTGGCAAAAGTGCAACATTGGGTAGAAGTTCAATGAAGGTTCAACAACAGGTAAAAGTTTGACAACATGGTAGAAGTCTAGTGATGGGTGGAAGTTCGACATTAGCTAAGAGTAAGACAAATGTCTAGCGATGGACAGAATTCTGATGACAAGTAGAAGTTTTGTGTCTGGTAGAAATCTGACGACAGTC
Organism: Dendrobium catenatum; assembly: GCF_001605985.2. Lineage (NCBI taxonomy): Eukaryota > Viridiplantae > Streptophyta > Magnoliopsida > Asparagales > Orchidaceae > Dendrobium > Dendrobium catenatum. The sequence continues at coordinate 77,598 of NW_021356244.1, read as the reverse complement.
GGAAGTTCGACAACGGGTAGAAGTCCGGCGACAAGCAGAAGTTCGACGACTGGCATAAGTATGATGAATGTCAAGCAATGGGTAAAATTCTGGCTATGAGTAGAAGTCTGATGATGGGTGGAAGTCTGGCGTCGGGTAGAAATCTGCTGATGGGTGGAAGTCCAACGTTGGGTAGAAGTCCGATGAAAGTCCTGCAATGGGAAGAAATGAGGGTCTATTTATAATTTCCTGAGAGTGGGATGACCAACAAATAGGAGGAAGATCTATGATAATTTGTGAGTGGTTTAAAATGACGGTTGATACAGATTCTTACTATCATGGACTGTTTATTTGGTATTTGAATTTCTAAATGTTATCAAAATTTTATGTTCTTGGGCTCGTTGGATTAGCCACGTCGAGCCGCTCGATTCAACTATAAGCATGTCATGTTTGAAAACCATTTGGTAATCCAAATTATGATTCAAACCATCCTAATGCAGTTCGGGTCTTTGATTTGGACCCATTTGGGCTCGTATTTAGTCGACTTTGGTGTTGTTTGGTTTGTATTCTCAAGACGTTTAGCTTGATTATAAGTTTGCTGAAATCAAAACTCAAATGATCTCCGATATAATTTTTAAAGTTTCCAACTTAGTTTTTCCTCGAGACTTGTGCCCAATCAAGATAATTTTTTGATGATATATCAAAGATAAATGTTGAAAGTTTATATTGAGCATATAATTACAGTTTAATTTTGCTGAACTTAAAAAAAAAAAAAAAAAGATATGTAGTATTGAGCAAGCTGTCAATACTGATAACTAACTTTGGAAACATTTCCATTCAATTAGAACGTTATAAAATTAAATTTACATTAGGCCATATAAATTTTGACATCGATCAAATAAAGCATGATTGTTAGTCTAATTCAACAAAATATAAATGTCTAAAGGTCCGTTTGGAGTTATTGTAATATTTTTATAAAGTTGAATGTAAAGATGTTAGAGATAAAATACATTTTTTTTTAAGATGTTGCGTAAAACTGCTTCCTAATACAATTATTTATTAAAAGTAAGGAAAAATAATAGTCAAATAAAATTATGATTATGTTCTAAAAAGCGAAGCTATTCTAAATCAAGTCTAAAGCTTCATTTGGGATGACTTTTTTATTGCTTCTTAAAAAACATTATGTTAAAAAAATTTTACTTTTGAACTAAATATCTATTTTAAAAAGTAATAAAAAGTTGTCCTAAAATGAATAAATTTTTTAGTAAAAAATTAAAATTTTTATACTAATTTTTTTTTTAAAAAAGCAGTAAGAAAGCCATCCCGAACAAAGCCTTAGTTTACTAAGAAAGTTTAAGGTTAATTTAAATTAATATTTGATTTTCGTGACTCTATTTCTAAAAAAAATTATTGATGATGACAGTGAAATCTTTTCATCAAGAACCTTCAATTTAAGCCCAAGGGGAGCAAATAAAAAAAAAATTTCTATTGATTGGCATGTAAGATTGATATAACTCCAGAAAATTTATATGATTGATATTAATTTCATGGTAATGTTTGAATTATAAATTTTCAAAATTAAATTTATAACCATCTTAACTTTGATTCAACAAACATATAATTAAACAAACTAACATGTTGATACTATAAGTGATTTGATCCGACTTCAAATGACCTCAAAATAAAGTATTTGAATTATGTTTAAAAACTTTTGAACATAAATTGATGGGCCAAATGTCATCTAATTATTGCATGCTTATAATAGTAGAATCGAGTAACTCGACAAGAAAAACCTAACGAGTTTAAGATCATTCAATTATAACATTGTTAATGCCTTTAGATGTTTAATAAATGACATATGATCGATTAAGAGGATCAATATTTATTATATGATGCAGTGTTTTAGATTTGGTCAAACTTACTAAAATGTCCATCTTAAAAAACCTATAAATAGAGCACTATTCTCTACAAAAAGGAGGGGGAAAAGCTATGAGAACTTAACAGCTATTTTGCATTTTCTCACTATCACCGCAATTTACCATCATAAGCAATTGTTGCCACCATCTCCAGACTCATGTCAAAATTTAACCCTGTTGTTGGGTTGTAACTATCAGTCTACAGAGATCTGACTTTTGTAGTCCATATAAGAGAAATCAAATATTTGTTCTCAGATAATCTCATCGTCTTCAACTATAAGGAAAGAATGATTATTGTACTTTCTAATATATAGTGGATTAGTAAACTAGATTAGATCTGGTGATTTTTTTTTTT
>NW_021356244.1:67934-73392 GCF_001605985.2 Dendrobium catenatum | reverse complement strand
ACTGTGTTTGGAATAGCAAACACAACAAAAAAATTGAACAATAATTGTTTTTATTAGAAAGCTGTTTTAGAAAAAAGTAAGGAACATATCCCAAATAAAGGCTTCATTTGGGACAGTTTTGTTAATGCTTTTTAAAGCAGTTTTCTAGAACAAAAAAAATTTAATTTTTGTACTAGAAAGATGCTTTAAGAAGCAATAAGAAAATCTTCCCAAACAAAATCAAAGTCTATTTCAACTTGATAAATAGCTTGTGTCGAGCACAAAAAACTAATGAATCTAATTTTCGCAGCTTTGTCAGTAGCTCATCTTCAAAAGTATATTTGTTTAATAACATTAAATGAAAAATATTTAAAACTTAATAAAATTTAGATATTCAAATATGAAGTTACTAAAACTATTCATTGTGATAACATTAGTCATGCAATTTAGTTTGGTCTATTTGTTGGGAGCCAGTTTTGTGTTTTAAGTCTTATATATATAATATGTGTGTTAATTTATCTTAATTGATTTAAAAATTAATAAAAATAAAATTTCACATTCTATCATAAATTACAACTGGTATTATTGTTGTAATAGTTAAAAATATAACTAAATCCTATATTGTTGACACTAGCACCATGAGTTGGATCTATGCATCTGACCGAGCGTTGAGGAATACCAGGGACCGACTTGATTAGACTAAATTAGTCAGTGGACGCATTTATAGTATTCTTCAACCGTCGTCGATGGGTATTTCCCAACTACTGTAAGTTTGGATGTGATGTATGATGTTCAATATCTGAATAACATTTAAGAGAATGCGAGGCGCATTGTGATTTTTCAAAACGCTTTATAGTTAAATGCTGTTGACAATACTCCTATAATGAAAAAGAATTTCATTAGCCAGAATAACATTGTCAGTGGATATCCGTTTATGTATGAAACCAGATTGATTTCCTTTGATAATAAGAGGCATAACATTCTTCATCCTAGCTGCCAGCAGTTTTGCAATAATCTTATAAGTAGTGTTGCACAAAGAAATAGGTCTGAAGTCGGTGATAGCTTCAGCATGATTAGTTTTAGGTATGAGAGTGATGGCAGTAGCCTTAGCAGCATTAGGAATGTAGGCATTATGATAAAAGGACTTCACTGCTTTGCATACCATAACCCCAGTGACAATCCAAGTAGATTTGAAGAATTCAAAATTAAATCCATCTGGCCCAGGGGTGGAATTTGAAGCTCCAGAAAAAACCGCTTTTTTAATTTCAGCATCTGTAAAGGGAGTGGTAAGAGATAAAATATACTCATGAGGAATGACATTACCAACAGGAAAGTGAAGAATGTTGAAGGTCAGCCTCCTAGGAGGATTGTAGATCCTTTGAAAATGAGAAATAGTGTCTCTAACAGCTTCAGAGAAAGAGCAATTTGAATTGGCCATAGCAGGGGAGATGGCCGTTCTCCGATAATTTCTCCTGAGATGTATTCTAGAATATAGAAATTTAAGATCATCTTCACCTTTAGCTAACCATTTGATTTTTGCCCTTTGGGATACCCATGAATACCACTGATTAGATGCCTCAGCTAATTGTACATTGATATTTTTAATATTCAAAGAAATGCTCTCATTAAGGCAATCTTGATTTAACAAGCTAAGGCAAGCTTCTTGTTTTCTATGAAGAGATTCCATGTGAGAAACCACAGAATTAGAGCAGGCCCAAGACTTGCTTTTGATATCCAATTTGAGTTGTTTTAGAAGGGAGTAGAGGGCTGCAAAAGGTTGACCCCTAGGCTTCACAGGTAGAGTAGAAAGTAGTAAATACAAAAAAATATCAGACTTTAACCAGAAGTTTTTGAACAAAAAACGGTGCTGAGAGTCAAACTTGTCACCCGGCAAGAGAACAACTGGACTATGATCCGAACCAGACGGAGGTTTAATGACATAGTGTGATCTGGGAAATACAGACATCCACGCTTCATTAACAAGCATGCGGTCGAGCTTAATATGGATGGGCATCACAGATCTCTGATTGTACCAAGTGTAAGTAATCCCCACAGAAGCCAGGTCATAAAGATTGGCATAAAAAATGAGAGAATTAAAATCATACAATTGGTTCTGTTGAAGCACATTCCCTCCCAACTTATCAGATGGGTACCGGCAACAGTTGAAATCTCCCATTAGAATCCAAGGGATCCCCACAGCAGGAGAATTATTCCTAATCTCATTCCACAGAGTTTTCCTTTCATCTTGATTATTAGAGGCATAAATAACCGATAGTAAAAAAGGGTCGTTGTTACCATAAATCACCATCCCAGCAATCATTTGACTGGAGATAAAGGTAGGCTTAAAATCAAGTCTATCAGTAGACCATTTTAACCAGATTCTCCCCAGATTGGAGCAATGAAAGTTATTACAACTATCTTCATAATCAAACACCCGATGACTATTAAGAAAGAAAGGATCAGCAATAGAAGTATGATGAATTCTATTTTCAAGAATGCCAATCATATCCAAACAAAGGGATTTCACCAAGTTTTTGCAGCTGAAAACTTTATTAGAGGTAGAGAAACCTCTAATATTCCAAGCAGCAATAGTAGGATTGATCATTTGGATTTAGAGGTCGGCGTGGGTGGCTTTTTTGAACCCTTCCCCCTGGTGGCTTTTGGAGGAGGAATTGCTGGCATTTTAGGACTCATATTAGATTTGGTTTGAGTAGTGATGTTAGGAGATTCTATACGAGTGTTAGACACATATTCAGAGTGTGAAGTACCCTGTTCTTCACAGTTTTGAAGAGTCTCAAATTGATTTCTAGTGGGGATGTGAGTAGTATTTGAAGAAGTGTAAGCCACTGTTTCCAATTGACCAATACATTCTTCAGTAGGAGAGTTAAGATTTGGTATAGTGGTATTTAGAGGGGTGTCAGGAACCAGGATAGGAGGGATGGGATTGGGAGCAATGATGCCTGGAGTAGAGACAATCTCCTGAGCAGGGACAACAACCTGTTGGCTTATGTCAAGGTTTGTAGGCTGGGAGCTAGTAATAGCCACTTGGGTAGGAATTAAAGTAAGAGATGTTGAGGTAGAAGGTTGAGTAGTGATAACAAAAGTTTCAATTGAATGAGCCTGGTTGGAGGGCCCTTGGGAATTGTTTTTCCTACGGGGCTGACGAGATGAGCTGCGTCCCCGAGGAGGTTGCATTTCTTGTTGCGGGGGTTTGGGTTAGTAGGGCAATGTGGGGTGGTATGAGCCATGGATTTGCAAGAGGTGCATGGGTTAGGCTTCCATTCATAGTGAACTTTGAGATTAAAAATGACATCTTCAATGGAGATAGGAATCAATTCTGGAAAAATAGAGGATATAAAAAAAGCTTTTGATAGTGTGTCTAGGGAATTCCTTATCGCTAGAATGATACAAAAAGGTTTTCCCCAAATCTTCATCAATTGGATCAAGGCTTGTAACAATGATGTTTGGTTTTTGGTTTGCATTGATGGTGCTCTTCATGGATTCTTCTCTTCCTCTGCGGGGCTTAGGCAGAGTTGTCCTTTAAGCCCCTATCTCTTCTGTATCGTCATGGATGCTTTTTCTTGTCTTTTGGATAAGGATGCTATGTTCGAAGCCCCAGAGGTGGATGGGAATAGGTTGTCACATTTAATGTATGCTGATGACCTCATTATTTTTGGAAGGGCTGATCTCCAAAACTGTGAAATTCTAGGCCGTTTGATTGACAGTTTTTCTATGGCTAGCGGTCTTGAGATTAACTATGAAAAGAGTTCCCTTCTCCTATCCAAAAACTGTCAGAATTCCAATGAAATAAGTTCTTTACTTAAGATTCCCTGCACTACCACTTCTATTGCTTATCTTGGGGTTCCCCTCTCCCCTTATAATCCCAAACTTTCTGATGTTTCAAAGTTATTGGAAACTATCACTCACAAACTTTCTGGTTGGAAAGCAAAAGCTCTCTCCTTTGCTGGCAGGTTGCAATTTCTTAGATTCACTGTTTGGAATACCATAGCATACTGGATTAGGGGATCCATAATACCAAAAACCATCTTTAAGCAAATTGAGAAACTGTGTGCAAAATTTCTTTACTTTGGTGATATTACAGCTTGTAAAATGCATCTGATATCTTGGAAGAACACTTGTAAGCCTAAAGCTTATGGGGGTCTTGGACTGCCTTCTCTTCACTCTGTGCAATTCAGTTTTCATTGCTCCCTTATTAAGAGGATATATAACTGCTGCAGCCCTCTCTCTGATTGGTTTTTTAAGAACTATGTTTCCCCATGGAAACCTCCTCCTGTGAAATCCACCATTTTTTGGAAGAAAGTTTGTAGTGTAGCACAAGTTGCAAAGGGTAAATTCATCTTTATGCCTAATTGCTTAGCTCCTATTTCTCTATACTGGGACCCTTGGTGTAAGGGGGTAAATCTTCAAGAATTTGTTGGTGTGCATGAAATTCTTAATTATTTCCCTGAGAATTCCCGGATTTCTGTGATATTAAAGGCTATTGGGTGGGTGCTACCCAATTTTTCCTCTTCTGGCTTGCTGAGTAAATTTAATGAGATTGCTGTTACTGATAATAGCTCTGGCGTCTTATGTTGGGAAGGGGAGATAGGAAACAAGCTTAGCAATTTTTATACTTTCCTGTACAAGGATTATACTGTGTAACTGGCAACAATTTATATGGCACGATCACCATTGCTTGCGGTTTTCCACCTACAGTTGGATGGCCTTGTGTGGCTGGCTTAAAACAGCAAATATTCTAAATTCGATCTAGAGGTATTATCGTTAACAACTGCTGCTCTCTTTGTCATAACGATAATGAGACCATCTCACACCTCTTTTTTGAATGTGATTATTCCTTTTTGGTTATCTCTAATCTCATTCCCAGTATGTCTAATTATCTTTTTAGACCAAATATTACACAGACTTTCGAATGCTTTAGTAGTAAGCAAGGAAATTTAAAGGCTTTTTACTACCTCATTATTTGTGGTGCTATATATCATCTTTGGAGGGAAAGGAATGACAGAAAATTTGGAAATGCCTTTGCTTCCTCTACTACCCTTAGCCACAAAATTAAATCTGCTGTTATTTCTAAATTGCTGAAATGGAAAAAGGGTTATGCTTTGTTGGATTTGATTTGAATATTCTGAGAACGTGGGAATGCTTTTGGGATTACTTGATTCGGGTTTTCTCTGACTCTATGGACTGCCACTTCCGTATTTACTCGAAGGATATTGGTAGGTGCTGGAATATATCCGATACACACCTGGATGGTCTCTATGGCAACCAGGTTAGCTGCTGCAGTCCCCGGGAGCTCTTTTTACAGGACGATGATGATCGCTGCTGGACCTGTCTCCCCTTGGAGGGTTTTTTTGGCAACCAGGGGATTCCTAGAGCAACTCTCGTACGCGCTTACAATCGATATATGTGCTCGGTCAGAAGCTTGAGTCCTAATTGCCTAAATGTCTACATGCTTTAGCTG
>NW_021356244.1:36722-67834 GCF_001605985.2 Dendrobium catenatum | reverse complement strand
TCTTTGTCCATTTTCTACACATTTTGATATATAAGTTTTTTTGTTATATTGGATGGTATAGTTGTGGTTTAATTTTAAATTGGCCCAATTAAGCTTTTGTTTTTGTCTTAGTATGGGCTTTGTTTTTACATTCTCAGTAATTTACTTGTAAACAGCTTTTCATTCATAGTAATAATATTGGGCTTTATGCGACCTCCTAAAATTTCCCTAAAAAAAAGAATAACAATAATGCCCTGTTGACAAAATCTCATTGGCCATTGGTTCTATGACGTCCATTCAATTTCATCACATATCGAGTGTCATTGACCGGTTTAGTTTGTTTTTGTTATTTTTTTTTTTTGGGCCAACAAATGTCGATCTTGCTGTGCTTGGAAATCTGAAAGATATTGCGAGTGAATTCGCCTGAGTTGGAGAGCATTTAATAATATTTATAAATTTTAAAAAATTACAAATATAAATATCTTCTAAGAATAATATATTTATATATTTATAATTAAATACATTTATAAGAATAATATTTAATATAATATATAAATTTATAATATAAAAAAATTGTAATACACAATGCTCAAATTTGCAGTACAACTAAGCCCAAATTTGCAACCCAACTAGTCAAATGAAATCGAAATTCAAATTCAAAACTATTCACGCATTTTTTTTAGTCTCACCTAGTTTAAGGTAGTTGTCTTTAACCCTTTATATAGCTTGAAGTACTCTTTATTTACTAAACTATTATTTGAAATATTTGTGATAACATGCATATATTATGGTGTAATTAATCATCGTATTTACTAAAAATATTTAATAAAGTTAAAAGAATTTAATAAACTGAAATATATTCTTAAAATTTAATTAAAATAAAAATAATTTTTTAATAAAACCTACTGGTTCTTTCCAACTTGGACTGATTCAACGGTTCACTGGTTGAACTATCAGTTCAATCCGGTTCGATGTGAGCCAGTTTTCTATGCTAGATGAGACCAGCCACCAAGTCGGTTCATGGTTGAACTTGCCAGTCCAATCTGATTTTCAAAAATTTTATGCACTGTTTAAAGTTTGAGACCAACCTTTATGTCATATGTCTTAAGTTTGTAATTGAGTAAATTCTATGACTTTGTTTGGAATAGTAAACACAACAAAAAAATTGAACAATAATTGTTTTTATTAGAAAGCTATTTTAGAAAAAGGTAAGGAACATATCCCAAATAAAGGCTTCGTTTGGGACGGTTTTGTTAATGCTTTTTAAAGCAGTTTTCTAGAACAAAAAATTTAATTTTTGTACTAAAAAGATGCTTTAAGAAGTAATAAGAAAATCTTCCCAAACAAAATCAAAGTCTATTTCAACCTGATAAATAGCTTGTGTTGAGCACAAAAAACTAATGAATCTAATTTATGCAGCTTTGTCAGTAGCTCATCTTCAAAGTATATTTGTTTCATAACATTAAATCAAAACTATTTAAAACTTATTAAAATTTAGATATTCAAATATGAAGTTACTAAAACTATTCATTGTGATAACATTAGCCATGCAATTTAGTTTGGTCTATTTGTTGGGAGCCAATTTTGTGTTTTAAGTCTTATATATATATATATGATGTGTGTGTCAATTTATCTTAATTGATTTAAAAATTAATAAAAACAATATTTCGCTAATTTAGTCTAAATTCTATAACCATGAGTTGGATCTATGCATCTGACCGAGCGTTGACGAATATCGGGGACCAACTTGATTAGACTAAATTAGTCAGTGGACGCATTTAAAGTACTCTTCCACCGTCGTCGATGGGTATTTCCTAATTTCTCGTAAGTTTGGATGTGATGTATGATGTTCAATATCTGAATAACATTTAAGAGATTGCAAGGCGCAGTGTGATTTCTCAAAACGCTTTATAGTTAAATGCTGTTGACAAATCTCATTGCCATCTCATGCCGTCCATTCAATCATGCTCTCATCTATTCATTTGCCGTGTGAATCTATGAATTTGGAGTTGCAGTGGTTGTGTCCCGTAGCGCTTGGTGGGCGACTCTGTGAGCCTGATGGCGGAAATCTTCACCGCCACATCACATCACTCTTGGCGCTTCATAAATTTTTTTCTTTTATTTTGAGAAATTTGAGGGCTTAGCCCATTCTATTAAAAACTAACTCGATTACAAGGAAAGTAAATAAAAAAAAAGCATTGCCTAAACAAAAAGAAGGCAAGCAGCAATTACAAGTGAAAAGCTAAAACTATAATGACCAAAAAGAAGAAAACCAAAATTGCAGACACGATGCCTGCCTAGCCAGGACTCAGAAGATCATTCTCCTTTGGTTGCCCGTAGACCTTCCTAAAGGAGAGGCAGGATTCATCATCGTCCACGGCTCAAAAAGTTGCCTGCCTAAAAAACCAATACCGATCGGCACCAACGCAGCAGCAAAAGAAGGATTTGGGCAGTAACATAGGATGCCACCAGCAAATCCAAAAATAAGATGTATCCTGCCATAAGAACATTCAGCATCCAGAACCAATCCAACGGTAAAAATGGTGTAAAGCCAACCACCACCCAGCAAACCATCAAACAACAAAATTCCTCCCAGAAAAAACAATTCCCAATACCACGGAACCATACGAATCTCCAACCAGCAAACAATAGAGCAGCCAATAGAAAAATCATGCCCCAACAGAAAGCAGATTAGTGGTACTTCACCAAAAGTTTTTCTTTTATCGTATTCCCACATTTCCAACTATCCAATTTCAGGTAGACCACACTAGAGATTTTCTTAGCCAAAGTAGTAACACAAGAAATCATCCCATTATGCATCCTGGAGTTTCTCTCAACCCAAATGAAATACACAGTAACATTTAAAATAAATAAAAGCCCAAGCTTAACCACCTTAGTAGAATCCATCCCAAAAATAAACTAAAAGGCTTGTGCTAGATTAGGTCTAAAAAGAAAACAGGTAAATTGAGGAATAAGCTTACTTATAACTTGAAAAGAATAGTCACATTCTAGCAATAGGTGAGCTGCGGTTTCAGGGTGGAGATGGCAAAGGGGACAGCTAACATCCCTGATAACAATATTCCTACCATTTGAGAGAGCCATCCACGAATAAACAAAGTGTCTAAGAGAGTGCTTTTTGTGCCAAACCAAAAATGCCCAGTCAACATCATTTTCAGAAGAAAAATATTCTTTATAGAAATCCTTGAAGGTAGCATTTTCATTATTCTCCCAAGTTAGGTGTCTGCTGCAGCTATTAGCAATATGTATGGAGGTAATAAAATTAGCCATCTGAGAGCTGAGGGGAATTGAAAGAGACCAAGAAGACCCAGCCATCCAGTTAGCAAGATTAGTAGAATCCTTGATGACAGAAATGCAATCAAAATGTGGAAAGGAGTCCAGTAAAGAGCCGTTGGTACACCAATGATCCCAAAGAATTGCAATGGAGCTATTTGCAATGACATGAAACTTAAAATTGCTTTTAAATAGATTAGCCGTAATTTGCAAGCTTTTCCAAAAAGCAGTGCTATGACGAGGAGTTGGCTTCCAGGGAGAGGAATTCCTAATTTTGAACCATCTGGAGAGTTGAGAATCAAGATTATAGATCCTGAGAATAGTATCACAATTGAAGGTAGTTCTTAGAGCATTTAAGGATGCAATGCCAAGGCCACCTTTGGAGAAAGGCATGGAAGTATTTTTCCAAGAGATGAGATGCAATCTCTTAGAATGATCACCACTATGATAAAGAAATTTAGAGCAAGCCTTGTCAATATTCTTCAAAATAGTTTTAGGAATAATCGATCCTCTAATCCAATAAGCCACAATGTTGGTGATAGTGTATTTGATGAATTGAAGTCTACCTGCAAAAGAAAGAAGCTTAGCTTTCCAACCGAAAAGTAGATTAATAATTTTATCAAAGAGAGGGGAGAAGTCAGAAAGCTTGGTTCTCCCCAAAGCAATGGGGATTCCCAAGTAAGGAATGGTAGTAGAGCAAGTGTGAATGTGGAGAGCTTGAGATATAGAGGAAGGGATGGCGGCTGAGGGAGGGAAGAGGAGTGAGCTCTTGTGGAGGTTAAGATTGAGGCCAGAGAGACAGGAAAAATGGTTCAGAATATTCATAAGATTATCACAGTTGTTGATTTCAGCCCTCCCAAAAACAAGCAAGTCGTCTGCATAGGTAAGATGAGACATGTGGAAATCTTCATAGTGTAACCCTTCAAACTTGTTCAATTGATTGTTGTCTTCAATAACATATGAGAGTGCATCCATAACAAAACAAAACATAAATGGGCTTAAAGGACATCCTTGCCTAATACCAGATGAGGAGTTAAAAAAACCTTCAAGGCCTCCATATATACAAATGGAGAACTTAATGTCATTAATGCAAGCTTTAATCCACTGAATGAAAAGTGAAGGAATCCCCTTTTGTGCCAACCTAGCAAAAAGGAAATCCTTAGAAACCGTGTCAAATGCTTTCATGATATCAAATTTTGCACAGAAAAATCTTTCCTTATGGGTCTTAGAGATAAAACCAAGAATTTCAGCAGCTAGGATGGTGTTCTCAGAAGATATCCTATTGGTAATGAAAGCAGCTTGGCTTTGGTGAATGATATTAGGCATAAAAGGATTAAGCCTAGAAGCAAGAATCTTGGCAATTATTTTGTGAAATACATTGCACAATGAAATAGGCCTGAATTCTTGAATTGAATTAGCATGAGTTTTCTTGGGAATGAGTGCGATTGTTGCAACTCGGGCTTTCGAGTTTATGATTTTGATGATAACAAATAATATTTATTAATCTTTTATTTCTCCTGGTATTTGCAGTGCATATTTCTTTCTATGTTAACTAATATTTCAGGTACATCGTGTACCGTTCTTTGAAGATTCAAGGCTCAAGATTGCGTAGAATTGATCGAATTAAATGACGGTCTGTAATTTTCATTTATGAGTCAAGTCTATAATTGATGTATTGTTAGTTTGTTGATCATGCCACACACACATAGGAGAAAAAAATGATTATGAATATTTAAACTTTCCTTTTCATCGTACTGTACGAATTATTTCGTACTGTACAATTGGTTGTAACAGAAAATAAAATGGCTAAAATATTTATTTTCTTGAAAAAAATAATTTGGATATGTAACTAATGTACTGTACGATCACCACATCGTACTATACGATCTTTATAATTTAAGAAAGCCCGCCGTCCCATTAAATAGGCAAAAATTTGAATTTGATGTTGTAATAATCTATGTACGATCATAATCGTACGTACGATGTTTGAAATTATTGCCTAAGTTAAATCCAGAGATTATGCCAATCAAAATGCTTGAAAATCTGCATTTGGATCGTAATGTTTACTAACTGGATCGTACAAGTATAACATGTAATTCTGCACATCGTACTGGGACGATCTTGATATCGTACCCGGTACGATATATGACGGCTGAATTTGAGTAATTTTTAGGGGTTTTTTAGCCCTCTATTTAAGCACTCTCATAAGATTTGTAAAAGTCTTGGCAGCCATTGTTCTTCATTCTTTTGAAGAAAACTGAAAGAGAGGATTGAAAGGGAGAGAGGAAAGGGTGAAGTTGAGAGAGGGAGAAGATCCTTGGAGGGGGTTTCAAGGTGAGTGTGAAGGAGATCACACGGTTTGCTCCGAGCGAGCTTGCACCTCAATTACCATCGGATTTCAAGGTTCATCTGAAGGAAGTTTTGGGCAAGAAGAAGATCTCATTGTGTCAAAGGAACCCGGCTCCTCCGCCGCACCAGAAGTGGAAAGTGATTGTGTAAGGGCTCCTCCGCCTAGCTATGGGAAGCTAAAGGAGAATCACTAAAGGTTTAGTGTAATACTCGGAGGGTGCCTCCGGGGAGTGGACGTAGGTCATGGTTTGACCGAACCACTATAAATTGGTGTGTTCTTTCCTTTATTTTTTCTGCACTTTATTTCCGCATATATTTTTTATTGCGATTTATTGCATGAATGAAATTTATTATCTATCTTTTTATTGTGAATGAAATTTGCTTCCGCATAAAGTCATAAAAAGATATTTCTTTTCATTAAAGAAGTTTTTAATCATTCAATTCACCCCCTCTTGGCGCATCTAGTAATTTCAATTGGTATCAGAGCAATTTCAACGATAGCCGTGGCTTTAGCCCTGTCAGGAAGGTAACACTTGTTAAAAAAAGACTTCAGCGCATGACAAACAGAAATCCCAGTGATATGCCAGGTTCTTTTGAAAAATTCTGCATTATACCCGTCCGGCCCCGGAGCAGACGAAGAACAACTAGAATTAATTGCTTTCCTAATCTCCTCATTAGTTACAGGCATAATCAGAATTTCCTTAGCATAGTCGGGCAGCATAGTACCAGCCGGAATAGGCTCCAGATTGTTAAAAGGAGGAGAAGGAGAGTTGTATAAGTTTTAAAAGAGATGGACAATCCCATTGAATTCAGCATTTTGAGAATTTCCATAGATCGAAGAATTAAGGATACATATGTTGTGAGATGTCCTTAACTTAATCTTGGAGTATAAGAACTTAAGATCCTCTTCACCATGCTTTATCCATTTAACCTTGGCTCTTTGAATGATCCAATTAGCCCTCAAAGAGGCGTAGTAGGCAAGGTCAGAGTTGATTTTTTTAAGATTTCCACAAAGTTGAGAATTGAGAGGATCCAGATCAAGAAGGAGTTGGTATTTCTCTTGAAGGGATGATAATTCTGTGCATTTAACCTCAAGGGTATTAGAAGATTCCCATTTTTTGTTTTTAATCACCTCTTTCAGATTTTTTAACTTTTGATATAGGCAATAGATGGGATTGCCAATAGTTGGAGAAGAAAACGTATCAATCAGAACATCCCAAAATTCAGGGATTTGGCACCAGTAGTTTTTGAACATAAACCTCTTCTTGTTGTTAGTTCCCAAAAAAAGGGGGTTGTGGTCAGATACCAAGCAACTCCCAACAAAGTAGTGAGAATTGGGGAAAGAGGATAGCCATGCTTCATTGGCGAGGATACGCTCCAGCTTGATGTGAATGGGATTGTCCACCCTTTGATTGAACTAAGTGAAAAATTTTCTGGAAGACGGGAGATCTACAAGATTACAGTCGAAGATAAAAGAGTTGAAGGGAGCCAGCCTTGAGTCATTAATATCAATACCACCTCTTTTTTCTGAGTTGTAACGACATCAATTGAAGTCACCAAAAATAGCCCAAGCCATACCATTATTAGGATAGCAACTCCTAAACTCGTCCCAAAGAGAATTCCGTTCATCAAATGAATTGGAAGCATATACCACAGAAATAAGAAAGGGGGAATTAGACCCCTAGGTGACAATGCCGGTAATAGCTTGCTTAGAGATGTTTGTAACAACAAAGGAGACCTTTGCATCATTCCATTTAATCCAAATAGGCCCAGGATTAGCCAAATGGAAATTATTCAAGCTCTGCTCATTCTAAAAAATAGTGTGAGTTTTGCAAAACCATGGCTCTTGCAAATTAGAGGCCATAATTGTGTTTTCAAGGATACAGAACATGTTTAAATCACGGTCCGAAGTCATATTTTTGCAACATAGCTCTTTGTCAGGGTTGTTGAATCCCCTGACATTCCAAACTGCAATGTTTGGAAGGATCATGACTTACTGTTGGATTTAGGGCTTTTCTTGGAGCCCTTCCCTTTAGTGTTTTTATGTGGCTGGTCAGCAAGTTTAAGGTTAGGAGAGGTAGTTTTTTTGCTGGGAGGAGGAGAGGAGCTGGCCGAATCCATCAAATTGTTTTCTTTGAGACATTCTTCCAGAAGGTTATTGGAGGTAGCTTCAGAGTCAGATAAAAGCTTAAGAAGGTTGAATTTATTGGGAGAAGAAGATTTTCTTAGAGGCGATTTATCATTTGGCTGTTGGTTTGAGGATTTCAGAGGTAAAGAAGTAGGTTGTTCTGGTGGGAGGTTAGAAGAGGATGAAGAAGGGATATTGGGAGAATTGAGATTAGGGATAGTTGTAGATATAGTTACTGAAGTAGGGGGAATTAGGTTAGGAGAGTGGGTAACAGTATTTTGTATAAGAATAGAGGGTTTTGTGATATTGTTGTTCTCTGAGGTTTGTAAAGGAGCAGAAAAACTTTCAGTGGCATGGATGATAGTCTGCGCTTAAGAGAGAGGTTTACCAGGAGAAGGAGAAGTACGAGAAGATGGACTGGGAAGAATACCTATGGGATTTTTAGAAGGTGGTTTGGGCCTACGACTGGAACTCCTACCACGGGGAGGTTTAGGTGGAAGATTAGCAGTAGGGTTAGGATTGGATGGGCAAAGATCAGATGAGTGATTAAAGGACTTACAAAAATCAAAGATAGAGGGGCGCCATTCATACTGTATCACTAAGTTGAATAGTTTCCCTTCAACTGTAATCAGGACTGAAGCAGGATAAGTGGCAGAAGAGTCAACAAGGACACATACTCTAGCGTACGTAAGTCTAGACTTGGAGGCGGTTAGGGAGTCAACAACCATAGGAGCTCCAATTTTTGTTGCAATCTTAGAAATACCCACTGGTGTCCAATATCATAGAGGAAGATCATGTATTTTGAGCCAAATTGGAACACTGGTAAATTCTTCTCTTTTTGGACAGAAGTGAGAAGTCCTTTTCCAAAAAATGAATGGTTTACCGAAAATAAACCAGGCGACCTTATTCCATACCATCTCAAAATCTTTACCGCAAGAGAATTTGAACAAGAAAAAACCATCGCTTAGTGAAATAAGCTTGATATTACCTTTTAGTTCCCAAAGCCTCTTAACTGCACTAAGAAGAGATTTGTAAAAAGGATGTTTACCCAAGGAGTATCCAACCAGAGCAAGGTTCCATTCTTCAACTACATCTGCAATGTCCAAAGTAGGGAAGTCGATAATCTCTTAAGGAGCAGTAAGAGTGGAGACGGTGAACTCTCCAGATGCAGGTGAGATGAAAAAAAAACGATCCCACGGCAAGGCGGAAGAAGCTCCTGAGGTAGCTGGAGGAGAAGTATTAGGGAGGGGCGGAAAGGAAGAAGGGTGAAGGGAGGGATCCATAGGATCCCTCCAACGGCGGCGGGAGAAGGAAAAAGCGTGAGAGCGAAAGAAAAAATCCTAGCGGAGTTTCTCACTCTAGAAAGTTAGAGAGAGATACCCTAATTATTCTACGCGCTTTATAAATTCCTTTATGGCAAATAAATGGTGTCTTGCTATTGATAAAATTGCAAGATTGTGAAAATTGGATGGATAACAAATTAAAAGGAGGGGTTTATGATTGATAGTTATATGGGTGAAATTATTCTTTGTGGATGCTGAACGTTGTCTGGTGACCAACAAGAATGCGCCACGTCCGTCACCTACTGCATGGTACCGCTGACGACATTCAAGTTGGTCTCCAAACGATGAACTGTGTTCGGCATCCGCACAGAATAATCTGTCGTTCAATAGGGGTTGAATTGAGATTGAACTGGATGATGCAATAAATACAAATTATATTAAAAAAATAATATAAGTTTTGTAATAAAGACACAATCATTTGCACAAATAATAAAAAAAAATTTACAAAATCATAATATGTTACTTAAAATATATTAACAATAAAACAACATAAACTTATAGAAAGGTTTGTGCATATTAAATTATCTATTAACATTAAGAAAACATAGAAATACAACAATGATATAAAGGTTATGGTAGCAAATAACAACATTTCTAAGTTAAATAGTTCAAATAATTTTACAAGAGACTAATAAAAAATCATGTAAATTTGTATCATCAAAAGTAGTCCCAAAGGTTAAATCTCCAAGCCCTACTTCTTTAAAATCTTCTGGTTAAAATATTTTAATAACAACATACCCGATTATTTATTCTCCATCCCCTTCATTATCAATATCACATTTATTAACAAATAAGAAATATGAAATAAGACTTCAAATTTGAATTTATCCAAATAATTTTTAATTTTAAATATCAACTTACTATGCCTTTATTATGTCAAATATATGTTTTGTCCTTTAACAAGTGGATTTACATCCTCTGCATATAGCTCATTTTCTAAATCTTCTAAAACAATCTCTCAAGTTGGCTCATTATTAAATATGCTGAAATCAACCAACACAATATATGTGTAATCAGTAGGATCATAGTTTTTTTTTTAATGCAAAAACTTTAGAAATGAAGGAGTTATTTTAATTAGTGCATTTGCATATGATATAAAAAATATTATTTTATACAAATACATATCTTTAAATTGAGTGTTGACCTCATTCTTGTTTGAGATCACTAGGACAAAGGTATACCCCATATCCATCTAGACCCTAGATCATTCTAGACCTTAGATCAATCTAGACTTTAAATTAGTCCAGACTCCCTATCAATCTAAATCCTCAGTCAATCCTAACCTTCAATCAATCCAGATTTTATCAATTCAACATCCTACCAAACTCCAAACCTATCCATTCATTTACAATCACCTATAAGATTATTACTTATATGGATAATTTATATTCAAGTATTAAAATCCAAAATGTAGCTTAAGTCTAGAAATCTAGATCAAATTGAGGGCTACAAGGGCTATATATTGGAAGCATTTTTCAGTCATTTTTCAAACATTTCAAACCCCAGTCAACTGACCCCCAAATCATTATCTATCAATTAAATTTTAATTAGGCATGTCCTCAGGGTCTACCCTCCAAATTTTAACTCATTCTTAGATCTCTAGCCCTAGAAACTGAATCTATTTCTAAAGGTTGTAAAACACTTAAATATTTATGGTTTATGCCACTATACCATTTACCTTATGTATTGTGACCTTAGAGCCTTATCGAAAACCTCTAATCACATCCAGACCCTTATTCATGATACATTAAATACTAAATTATATTTTGGTGGACCAAGTTTGACTTCTAGTTAACTAGGGGTAAAAATAACAAAAATGCCCCTTAATGGCAATTATGAAGTTCTCTCCAAACTTCAACATGGCTCATTAAAATCAAACCACAACTTTCTCCAATGCATCTTAAATTTCATTAGAAGTACATAGGACTCAATCATGACCTTGGTTAAGCCCGATTGACCAGGTTAACCAGTTCTAACCAAAATGCCCCTTAGGGCTTTGAATAGTCATTTCAAATCAAATGGCCTCATTTTTGCATGCAACCTCTTTCATTCAACTCAAAATATCATTTTAAACTTGTTCAATCAAAACCTATAATGAGATAGTTACAACTTAGTTCTTGATTGTTGATATTCTTACAACATGTATATTTTTGATGATTCTAAATATTATTATTTGATTATTATTTCACCTAACATATTTTAGAAGAATTGTTTTGTTGTTTGTCTGTATTAATATTTCAGAAAAATTATACTCCAGATTGTTGAAGACTTTAAATCAGACCAGTTTAGGTTTTTATTGTAAATGAAGTTTATATTTTTTATTTTATTGAGTCCGAGAGAGTGTGATTGTAATTGAGTAACTATGCACAAACACAATGGAGGAGAGTTTGAAATTGATAATTTTTTAAATTGATCATACTATACGAAGTCTTTTTGTACGAGATGATTTATTTAGTTATTTTTCCTTTCGAGCAGTCAAACGAATAAAAAGTAAAAAAATTTTCTAAGTATTGATCATACTGTATGATATCACAATCATACTTATGCCATCTTGGGTACGAATTAGATGAGTCCCTTCTCATCCAGACAAACTTGAAAATTTTTTGAATGGTTCATACCATACGATGTCGTTATCGTACGTACGCCGTCTAGGGTTTGAACTAGACGGGTCTCTTTTTGTCTAAATGAACTTGAAAAATTTCTGAACGGTTCATACCGTACAAGTCATCATCGTAGATACGCCCCTCCAGTGTATGAGTTAGAAGGATCCCTTTTTGTCTCAATTAACTTTAAATTTTTTGTAATTGATCGTACTATACGATGTCAACATCATACGTACGCCATATAAGGTACAAAATTAAGGGGCCCCTCTTCGTCCCGTCGAAGATGAAAAATTTTCTAATTATTCATACAGTATGAAATGGGTTCGTATTGGATGATCATCATGTATGAAATAATTTTGTACCGATTCACAACAAGTTCATATGTAACAGTTTTGAACTTTTCGTACGTATGAACATACGATCGTACTTTACGATTATGTACGTTCAAAATGGAAAATTTTAGTTTTTGGATGATTTTTCGTGTCTTTGATATAAAACGTCCTTTAAAACTAAAGTGAAAATGTATTGTCTTCATGATTTTTCAAGAGAAAGTGAAAGAGAGAGTGTGGGAGAGTGTTTAAGAGACATTTCTTGTAAGTGAAGTATGAAGGATTCACAGGGTTACTCAAAGGTAAGGATCTCTTTGCATTTTTGGTGATTACTTTTCTTTTCTTCTTTCTATTTGATCGTGAGAAGATCTTTGAAGAAGATTAGGTACTCTGCTGACACTTGGAGGGTGTAAAAGAACGATGGTTCTCTGCCAACACTTAGAGGGTGTGAAAGGACGATGGTACTCTACCGACACTTGGAGGGTATAAAAGGACAATGTTACTCTACCAAAACTTGGATGGTGTAAAAGGATGATGGTACTCTACCGATACTTGGAGGATGTGAAGGGATGATAGTTCTCCGTTAATACTTGGAGGGGTAAAAGGATGACGGTTCTCTATCGCATTGGGGATTGGTGGAAGAGAGATTTTGTAAAGGTTTCTCCACCTTACTGTGGGAACAAAATGAGAGACACTTTGGTAATAGTATAATACCTAAAGAGTGAGTCTTTAAGGAGTGGATGTAGGTCATATTTGACTGAATCACTATAAATTTATACGTCTTTTAATTTTTGCATTTATTTACTATAAGTTATTTATTATGGTTAAAAAGTTTATTTTAAAACTTATATTAACTTACTATGAGATTCAAAACAAATTTTATTTAAAAAATCTAAGAAAATTTTTAAATTACCAATTCACTCCCCTCTTGGTTAGCCTTGGGACAATAGCTTAGGTTTAAAAACCTATATGGAATTAATAAGTGGTATCAGAGCTTCATTTCAAAATTATAAGTTTAGACTTTTTTTTTTGAAGAAATGCAGATTGCATTAATTATAAAAGAAAAGACAACCTAATACAAACTAGGAAAAGGAAGCTAATGGTTCCTTTTTTACCAAGAAAAAGTGACCTTACTGGACATAAATTTGTTACTTTAAACTTAATATAAATGTTATGAAACCCACTATTTCCTATTTTGAAACTGTTGAGATGCAGGGGATACCAAAGTAATAAACAACCCGAAGGTTGATTAGTATCCCAGAGTTCCCATCCAGTTAGAGAATAAGACTTAGTAATGATTCCATAATCAATTAGAAAAAGTTTAAATTAACAAACTAGAAAAAAAAAACTAAGCAATAAAGCTAAAAAGAAAAGTACATTTTAACCAAAAATTCCAAAAAATCACTTAAGAATATCTTTAAAAGATATTCCATAAGCTTTTTCCAATCTCCCAAGTCAGCATTAAATGATATCATTAATCCAAACTTTTTGTTAATATGCTCCATCTTCAAGTATCTTTCCACTATGTTGATGTCAACGAGAATACCATCTTGCATTTTATTGAGATAAAAGAGAAGAAGAACCACTCATGCAGTTCTTCACTTTGATTTTAGCCATCTTCCATCTAGGAATATCTTTCACCGGTCCTAATGCTTGAAGTTCTTTGAATAATGAGTGCTTGGAACCGGGGGACTTGCCCTTCTTAAAAAGACTATTGTCTTTTTTAAGATCAGTTTTTTTAAAATTTAAAGAGATATCCTAGTGGAGAAGTATCTCTTAATTCTCCAAAACTGATTTTTAATTCAGTATCAATTGCTGAATTAATAATTGGATCAGCTTTAACAGCCGCCAACTTTGTTGTAGTAGTTGCAATTACCTCCTGAAAATCTGTATTTTTGAATTCCAAAAGAGGTTTGTTAGCTCCTTGGATATCAGCCACTTGAGTTGAACCGGCAACATCAACTCCTTCCTTAATAGTTTCCACAATTTCAGGAATTTTGTATTCAGAATTTGAATTCAAATTGCTGTTGAGATTCAAATTATTGCCTTTTATTTCCACGAGATCAGCCAAACAAACTTCAAAATTTAAAATCTGAGATTCCTAAATTTGTTCTCCTTGAATATTCTCCTCCATTTGAGGGGTTTTAATTTGAATTAATTCAGCAATTATAGGAAAATCAGAAGAAGATTCAGCTCCTTGCCTAACTGCTATTTCTTCTTCTTCCTTATTTTCAGCAACGTCACTAGCTGTCAATTGAATATCAGAAAAATCTGCACCAGAATTCACGTCTCCTTCAACGTTTTTCAAGACAACATTATTGATGTTAACACAAACATCATTCGTTTTGTCCATGGTTGAAACAACTTTAAGAAGATTTTTCTCATGAATAAATCTTCTTTTGTTATTGAACTTCACATGTATCCAAGGCCCAAACTTATCAATTTCAGATTGAGAAGAATTGAAAGGGACTTCTTTAACAATAGGATTTTGATTCTGTTGTGAATTAGGACACACAGAATCAATATGGCCGATTTTTCCACATTTGAAGCAATAAGAAGATAGATTTTCATACTCAAAATTTTGAAAAAATCTACCATGAATCCCTTCCACCCAAATTCCAGAGGGGAGTTTAGAATCCAATTTTACTTGAATGCTAGCTCTAGCAAATTCCCTTCTCCCCCATCTAAACATGTTACCATCCAATAAAATTGGAGTTCCAATTCTAGAAACAATTCTAGAGATATTGGATTCATCCCAACAATGTAGTGGCAATTGAGGAAGACGAACCCAAATTGGAGAAGAAATTTCATTCAAAGAGTAAGGAGAGAAGGTAGGAGACCAATTGTCTAAGCCTACCACAAAACCCCCTACAAGCCAAGGACCTCCGTTAAGAACTTCCTCCATGGCTTCATGAGGCTGAAATGAACAAAGGAGCCAATCTAGACCAAGCAATGTAATATGAAATCCTCCAAATTTTGACCATTGCTTTCTTAATTCCAATGAACTCTTAGAAAAGGGATAGTTTTTTCTAAGAATTTTAACAACCAAGGATTTGTTCAAAATTTGAGCATTAGAGATTTCCTTTTCCTTGTCAAGAATGACAACATTTTCATCTCCAATATCATCTTGTATTTCACTAAAATTAATTTTAATGTGAGGTTTTTTAGTCCACACATTAGGGATATCCAATTTTGGAGAAGTAATTGGATTAACCATGACCTTCTTCAAAATATCAGCAAAACTTCCTTCTGATGAAGATGCTTCCTTATCATTTGCTCCAGCAATGATATCCGATAAAGGTTTTGGCTTATCATTCAATAACAAAATTATTCCCTTCCCTTTGCCTGAAATCGACAAAGGTTTTTCCATAGCATTTAAGCCTCCCTCTTTTATGACTAGAGGAGATTCCAAAATCCGAAAAGAAGAAATTCGTTTGAAGGAGAATCTACCTTTTGAATCCAACATGATTGGACTCGCGGTAGATAGCAAATTTTTGGTGTTCCGGTCTTCCTTGGATGACCGGCCACCTTCTTCCATCTCCAACAAAGGCACCCGAATTCTTCAAAATATTCTTCCAATTTCTTCCTTAATTTGTGGAGCTTCTCTCTCTTCCCTCACCCATTATTTCTGTTTGTAAGTCATAATACAATATATTGTTTAGACTATTTTTTGAAAAATGATAATGGCTATTTTTGGAAACTGAAATACACCTGAAGGGTAATGATCACTAGACCTCGTTATTTAATAATATACCTTTCGATTTTTGGAAAACACGCATGTTAACATTTCTGCAACACTTGATTATCGCATATGAATTTTAGTACAAGAAGGGAATAATAGGCCAACTAAATTAGTTGATGACATTAAAATTGAAACTCCCTTTTGCTGACTCGACTGTAGAAGAACATGACTTAGCACAGTTAAATGCTAAATGCTTAATAATTTCTTTTATGTACTTAAGTTAGAAGATTACATGCGGGTTTCCACTTGCAAAACTGGAAAGGACATTTGAGATAGTCTTTGTATTTCTTACAAAGGGACTAATGAAGTAAAATAATATAGATTAAATATCTTATTATATTACTATGAATTATTTTACATGAAACCTGATGAATATATTTATCATATGTATACAAGATTCACTCAGATAGTTACTTCTTTGTATGCATTAGGTAGGGAATTAATGAATATAAAAATGATAAATAAAATTCTTCATTATTTACCCACAACTTATGATGCTAAAATAATTATTATTATAGTGTCTAAGGATTTAAATATTTACTCTATTGATAATCTTCATGGATCACTAATTGCGTACGAGTAAGGAGTGAGTCAAAGAAAGATTGATGTAGGTGAATAATAAAAGGAGAAGAACGTAGCACTGAAAGTGGAGGACTCGAAGAGTGATCAGCCATAACATGAGGATGAAGACGACATTGCCTTGATGACAAGGAAATCTAGAAGTTTTCTTAAAAGAAAGTAGAGAGGATGACAGCAGTGGAACATAGATAAGTTTAACAAAAATGTTAAAGTTTATAATGATGTGATTTATTATGAATGCAGGAAACTTGGACGTATAAAATTAGATTGCCCAAATCTAAAAGCCACTTCTATCAAGGAGAAGATAGAAGAGAAAGCAAATGTGAAGAAGGGCAAGAAGAGATTTTAAAGAGCTTTTTGGGTGGACTCAACTTCGAATTAACTAGAAATAAAAATGGAGAAAGTCACCAACCTGTGCTTAAAGGTCGATAATCTTGATCAATTAGTTCAAGAAGAGATATGTAACTTAACCTATAATAAATTGCTAGAAGTTTCTGAAAGAATATATGATACATATAGAAAACTTAAGAAAATATATACTAGTCTAAACCTAGAAATGCAAGAATTGCAAAAAAAAGTATGACATCCTTAGGAAAGATCATGCACTAATAGATAACAATCACATGAGTTTACTCAATGAATTCAATGATTTGAATAAACATAATGTTTATTTAAAGTCATCCTATGATAAATTGAAAAAAGAATTCAAAGATACTAGGGATGAATCTAAGAATAGAGAGCACTATCTAAAATATGATAACACTATGTTAGAAGATGTAAATTCATTTCTTAGAGTGATAGTGAAAGCTCTTGAGAAAAATAAGAAACCCCCAACACTTGAAGATTTTAGTAATCCTATTTTGAGGTAAAAAATATTACAACCCAAGAAGAGATAAATTTATTATAGAAAATTGAGAAACCCATTTCCTGGAGTTAAGTATTATACTTGTGGGATAATTAGACATATTTCACACACTTGTATTTAGATAGAAAAACTCATTTGGTGTGGAGACCAAAGCTGCATAAATCAAGCCATATCATATATGCATCTAGTTTTATTTTGCCAAAAAGAGAATCCAAATTTGTTTGGGTTCCCAAGTCTAACATTTGATTGTTTTATAGGTTCGCTCTCATACAAGGTCTCATGAGAGCATTTGGTACCTGGACAGCAGTTGCTCGAAGCATATGATCGGAGATACTACATAATTCATATCGCCGAAAGCCAGGAATGGAGGCGGCAAGGGCATACTGGGAGATAACACCACAAAGAAAGTGGTTGACATAGGTATGATCGAAAACTTATAATTTTTTTCATAGAATATTTTACTTGTCGAAGGTTTAAATAATAATTTGTTAAGTATTAGCTAGCAATATGATAAAGTCTATAGTATAAAAATTTTTCCAGCTAGCTAAATATTAAGCCTAAATGAAAATGATGTATTGTATGGAATTCGGGTAAACAATGTCTATATGCTAGATTCAAAATCTATTAAAACTCCTAATTCTTTTTGTTTAAAATCAACTTCTGATGAATCCTAGTTATGGCATAGGAGACTTTGTCACGCTAGCATGAAAAACCTTAAGAAAATTATCTAAAAGGATTTGGTTAGAGGTATACAAAAACTAGACTTTACTAAGGATCACCTTTGCGATGCATATCAATTAGGAAAATAGGTGAAGTTCTCATTTCATTCCAATAAGGATCTTAGTACTAGTAAACTATTAGAGATTATTCATATGGATCTTTTTGGATTAGTTAGCACTGTAAGCCTATGAGGAAAGGTATATGGATTTGTGATAGTCAATGATTTCTCAAGATTCATGTGTGTTAAATTTTTATATCATAAGAGTGAATCATTTGAGGAATTTAAAGACTTTTCAACTTAGATTCAGAGGAAATTAGTACATGAAATTTTAACTATTCAAAGTGATCACAGAGGTGAATTTAAAAATAAAAGATTTGAGGATTTTTATAAAGAACGAGGAATTGATCCTAATTTTTCTGTACCTAGAACTCCTCAGCAGAATGGAGCAGTAAAAAAAAAGAACAAAATATTGAAGCCGCTAGAGCCATATTGGTTTAATATTCACTTCCTAAATATTTTTGTGCTGAAGTGGTTAGTACTATATCTTATGCACTAAATAGGGTGAACATAAGGTATAAATTAAATAAAACATCCTATTAGCTTCTTAAAGGGAGAACATCTAATTTTTCATATTTGCATGTTTTTAGATGTATGGTGCTCATATATAATAATGAAAAATCTTCTTTAGATAAATTTGATCTAAAATTAGATGAAGAAAATTTTCATGGATACTCTAATATTGGAAATATGTATATAGTATTAAACAAAAAAACTTTAGTTGTTGAGGTGACCCCATATATTATATTTGATGAATTTGGAATTTTGAAAAAGCCAATTTCGGAAGAGGATGATTTAGAAAATAACTCCTAAAGGATTGAGAATATTAATTTAGAAGAAAATATCGAGATAGAAAAGTCGAGCCTAGAGATTTAAAATGTTCTAAAAACCATCCTAATGAATTAATTTTAGTTAAACCTAGTAAGAGTGCTAGAACTAGGCATTGACTTAGTAAAGAAGTTAATCATTTTGCCTTTATTTCAATGATAGAACCCACAAATATAAATCAAGCGCTTTCGGATAAATTTTGTATTTTGGCAATACAAGAAGAATTAAATTAGTTTGTAAGAAATGATGTTTGAAAATTAATTGCAAGACCAAAGGATCAAAGTGTAATTGGAACTAAGTGGATATTTAAAAATAAAATGAATGACTCAGGAGTTGTTGTTAGAAATAAGGCTAGATTGCTGACTAAGAGGTATAATCAAATTGAAGGAATTGATTTTGAGAAAACTTTTGCCCTTGTAGTGAGACTTGAAGCAGTTAGAGTTTTATTAGCATTTACCTATTTTAGAGGATTTAAATTGTATCAAATAGATGTTAAAAGTACCTTTTTGAATGAAGTGATACAAGAGGATATTTATGTTAAACAACCTCGATGTTTTGAAAATTCAAAATACCTAAATCATATTTTTAAATTAAAAAAGGCATTATATGATTGAAATAGGCACATAGGGCTTGATATGAGAGGTTAAGCACTTTCTTACTTGAGAGATCTTTTGAAAAAGGAAGTATGGATACCACTCTCTTTTTAAAGAAATTAGGAGATGATATACTAATTGTTCAAATTTATGTTAATGATATCATTTTTGGATCTACAAATAAAAATCTTTGTGAGGATTTTTTTTAAATAATGAGCAGTGAATTTGAGATGTGATTAATGGGAGATCTTAGTTACTTTATAGTTTTTAGCATTAAACAAATTGAGGAGGGAACATTTTTTAGTCAGTCAAAGTATATTAAAAACATCCTCAAGAAGTAGGAAATAGATAATGTTAAATCGGTTAGTACACCTATGAGTTCCTCAGTTCAGTTGGATAAGAACCCAAAAAGAAAATCTATTGATCAAAATAAATTTAGAGGATATATTGGATCTTTGCTTTATTTGACTACTAGTAAAGCCGATATTATATTTAGTATTTATTTATGTACTAGATTCTAATCAAATCCAAAAGAATCACATTTGATAGCAGTAAAAAGGATTTCGAGATATCTCTTAGGAACTCAGAACTTAGAGATTTTGTATCCTAAGTATAGCTCTTTATTTAAAATTATTAGATATCTAGATTCAAACTTTGTAGGTTGTAGGGTTAATTAAAAAAGTACATTTAAAACTTATCAATTTATAAGAAATTCTTTGGTTTCTTGGTCCAGTAGAAAATAAAATTCCTTAGCCCTATCTATTATTGAAGCTGAATACATTACCTTAAAAAGTTATGTGGTACAAGTTCTTTGGTTGAAACAATAATTGATTGATTTAAGATTTATAATAGGTACAATTCTAATTTATTGTGATAACACTAATGTCATTTATATTTCAAAAAATCATATACAATATTTTAGAACCAAGCATATAGACATAATATATCATTTCATTAAGGATTATGTATCCAAATGATAAATTGAATTGAAGCATGTTTCAACTGAAAATCAACTTGCATACATTTTTATAAAACCACTAGCCTTTGATACATTTAGCACATTAAGAATAAGGCTAAGTGTGATCGATCTTAATGCTTAGATAAAAACTTCTACAAACTTGAATTTAATGTGTTTTCCTTCTTTGGTTGTCAATGTTTTGTTTGTGTGTGTATTTTTAATTTTTTTGTTTTATTTTATATTTTGTGTGATTTAGACATGTTTCACATATCAAAATTTCTATTTTTAATCATTCGTATTGAATTTTCTAAGTGTTCTATTCATACTTTATAAAATTATTTTTGTCCCGTATGAATTCTATAGCATGTCAATCATTGTTTTGAACTGAATGCGTAAGTTTTTAATTTTCTAACATACATTGTACTATATGATATTGATATCATCCTGTACGATTTATATTCATTTGTATATATGCATATAAATGATTATTCAGGTAGAATCAATTATTATAACTGATTGTACGTATGAAATTTTATTTCATATGTATGAACCATGTGATAAGACTAGAGAGGGAGTTGAAAAAAACTTGAATTATGGAGGTCAATATTAGAGACTAAAGGTTTTCGCTTGAGTAGATCTAAAACATAATATATGGAGTGTAATTTTAGTAGTTATAGATCTAGTGAGGGGATTGTGACTTTGGACGATCAAGTCATTAATAAGGTACACGTTTTAGATATCTTGGATCTATTGTTCAGAGTGATGGTGAAATTGATGGGGATATTATCAGCATAATTCAAGTTGGATGGTTGAAGTGGAGGAATGCACCGGGCTTATTGTGCGATAGAAAAGTCCCCCTCAAACTTAAGGGAAAATTCTATAAGATGACAGTTAGACCTACAATGCTTTATGGTGTAGAATGTTTGACTTTAATAGAGAAGCATAATATTAAGTTAACTGTTGCAGAGATGAGGATGCTTAGGTGGATGAGTGGCTTTACCCTTAGAGATAGGATACGAAATGAGCATATTTATATAATATATTAGATACTAAAGAGGGAGAAAGATATATGTATAAGTTAGCCAAACAAAGAGATAGGAGTAGTAAGGATTTAGTTCAAGTGAAGTGTATTAAAGATGAAGATCAAAAAATACTTTTCTTAGAAGATGATATTCAACAAAGATGGATGAGATATTTTGCTAACCTTTTTAATGAAGATTGTGAAAATAAGATTGACTGTAGTGACCTTAGCACCCTAAATGAAAATAAAGATTTCTATTTTTATCGGCGTATTAGTAAAACTGAAGTTAGAGATGCTTTAAAGAAAATGAAGGGTGGAAATGTTGTTGGACCTGATGATATTCCAATAGAGGTGTGGAAATGCTTAGGAGATGAAGGAATTTCTTGGCTTACTAAACTTTTTAATACTATTTTGAAGACTAAAAAGATTCTAGATTAGTGGAGAATGAGTGTGTTAATTCCTATTTTTAAGAATAAGGTGATGTTCAAGATTGTGCGAATTATAGAGGTATTAAGTTAATGTGTCATACTTTAAAACTATGGGAGCGAGTTATGGAGCATAGGTTGCGGCGTGATACTAATGTTTCTCAAAATCAATTTGGATTCATGCCGGGTAAGTCGACTATGGAAGCCATACATTTATTAAGAGGTTTGATGGAGAACTATAGAGAAAATAAAGAGGACCTACATATGATATTTATTGATTTAAAAAAAAGTATATGATAAAGTTCTAAGAGAAGTGCTATGGAGAGTACTTAAAAAGAAAGGAGTTAATAATGCTTATATTCAAATCATTAAAGATATGTATGCAAGAGCTATTACTTGTGTTCAAACACAACGTGGTTTGACTAAGTATTTCCCTATTTCGGTTGGGTTACATCAAGGATCAGCCTTAAGCCCATATCTTTTTGCTTTAGTCATGGATGTTCTCACTAGACATTTGCAAGAGGATGTACCCTGGTGTACGCTTTTTGCTGATGATATTCTTCTTGTTGATAAGACTAGAGAGGGAGTTGAAAGTAAACTTGAATTATGGAGGTAAACATTAGAGAATAAAGATTTTTGCTTGAGTAGATCTAAAATTGAATATATGGAGTGTAATTTTAGTAGCAATAGACCTAGTGAGAGGATTGTTACTTTGAGCGATGAAATCATTAATAAGAGTACACATTTTAGATATCTTGGATCTATTGTTCAGAGTGATGGTGAAATTGACGGGGATATTATCAATACAATTCAAGTTGGATGGTTGAAGTGGAGGAATGCATCGGGCTTGTTGTGTGATAGAAAAGTACCACTCAAACTTAAGGGAAAATTCTATAAGATGGTAGTGAGGTCTGCAATGACTTATGGTGCTGAATGTTGGCCTTTAAAAGAGAAGCATAATACTAAGTTAAGTGTGGCAGAGATGAGGATGCTCAGGTGGATGAGTGGCTTTACCCTTAGAGATAGGATAAGAAATGAGCTTATACGTGAAAATGTTGGAGTAGCTACAATAGAAGATAAGATTAGAGAGAGTCTCCTTAGATGGTTTGGTCACATAAAACGGCGGCCTTCCAATGACCCGGTTATGAGAGTAGAGGTATTAGATTTGACTTATGTTAAGAAAGGTAGAGGAAGACCTAAAAAGACTTGGTTAGAAAATATTAGGAATGACATTTCTTTATTAGATTTAAACGATAATTTGACCTTTAATAGGACACAATGGAGAAAAAGGATTCATGTAGCCGACCCCACATAGCGGGATAAAGGCTTGATGTTGTTGTTATTATTATTGTTGTATGAACCATGTGTCATTCTCTATGGTGGACGAACCTAACTGTCATTAAAATGATCTTAAATAATTGATCATCCTGAATGAACCTAAGTTTGTTTTTATGATCGTCTGTTAAAAAAGTTTATACAAAAGATGCTTCATAACTTGCAAGATAACAAAATATTGTTTCATTTTAAACATTTTTGTTCGTCTATACGAATAATTTTTCATCCCATATGATCTCATAATCATACGTAAGATCCTATTTTTGTACTATGCGAAGGGTCATTTTTTTTAAATAGGAAGGCTTTAGAATTCATTTTCATTCACTTCAACACCTTCCTTGAATCCTTCTCATCTTAGAAAATGACCAGTTCTAGCACGGTAGAGTCTCTAAGGGTTCGTAAACCAGGGGTGTAGATGAAAACTTTCTATCTAGAGCAAATGAGGATTCTTACTATAGAGTTGTCACTGCAAAAATCACTTTGTCTAGACTACTAATTCAGGATGATATCCTTTTCAAGTAATGCCTATTGTTTCCTCAACCTAATTTGCCATCATTTTGACTCTGATTCATGTTTAACATAAAGATAACTTTTACTACTTCTTGGAAAATATGAGTTTTAGTGAGGATAAGAGTAGGATAAGACTATATGTCTAAAAGAAACGAGTAGAAATCACTAAGGAAGATCTATAAATTTTTCTGCATCAAAGGACTCGAGGTACTAGTGCATACAATATGACCTCAAAATTTGACTATAATTGGTCTGAAATAAACGAAACTCTTAGAGGAGTTACTCAATTTATCACCTGGTTAGAGTCTATACTTCAAATTAAATTGCAAGGGTCATCCAGCATGTGCTTAGAACTTCAATCATTCCTAAGGCTGGTGATCACATAAACATTACTCATCTTCTGTCTATAGTTACCTATCTAATCATGTCTGGACAACCAATTGATGAAGCCCAACTCATTCCAGATTACATTCATAACCTTTCTTAAATTGGTTTTGTATCTCATAGAAGGAAGAAAAATATTGCTCTAAGATATCTAGTGACCTATGTGTTAGAAAAGAAGTACAATATTTTTCATATTGATGTTCCCACTAAGATGCCAATCTACTACATCGATGCCTCTTTTCAATTTCTTTTTGGGAAGAATGATAATTTTAATGATGATACTGAGGAAGAAGGTGGATCACCTACACCTACTCATGGACCTGACTTTTAGGAGATGGTCCAGCACTTTGACCAATTAGAGAGTCATTTTAATCAACATTTTGATCAAATTCAGACTCATATAAACCTACAGGTTGCATAGTACTAGCAAGACAAGGGTTGGATCCGAGGTCAGTTCGACTCGGTGAACACTAATGTAGCTATAATGAATAGCTATTTCTCATTCTTCAACAAGCCTCCTCCTCCAGACTAGGGTACCTAGGCAAAAAAATTAAATATTATTATTGCAATTTTGATGCTTTATTATTTTTTATTTCTCTTTTCAATATAATTATCTTTATAATTAGAGAAATTTGAATTTTAGACTATTAATTAAGAAAATATCAATTAAAAAAGGGAGATATTAAAAAAAGATATATAATGTGTACAAAAATTGAAAGAATGTGCAATGGTTCGCAAATTAAAAAGAGGCACAAAATTAGCTCAAATACAAATAGATACATAAAGTGAGCCACAAATATTTGAAAAGATGTGCAATGTCGCCAATTGAATATTTTCTTTCCTCTATCATTTAATCTTCATTTTCAAATCAATCTAATGTTCAAATATGTTTTGTATTGAAAATTGAGCATAACTAATCTTCATTTTGTCACTTTTGTAATAATTCTCCTTAACTAATTGTTTGGAATGCTTCATAACCTTAATCAATTTTTCTTATCTATGTTATGCTTTAATTTAAATGTTTTTGAATCTTTCTTTTCATCTAATGATAATTAACTTTTTATTGTAATTCTATTTTAATTTCTTTCAAGATCAATTACTAAGGTTTATCATATAACTTCTTTCATTTCAACATTTCTTTCACATTTTTTTTTGTTGTCAAAAGGGGGAATAATGTTTTTTTTTGTGTTGTGTTTGTGTATGTTTTATTCTTGTATTTTGTGTTTATTTTTATTCTTTTATTTTGTTGAGTTTTGTGTTTGTTTTTGTTCTTGTATTTTATGTTGTGTATTTTTTTTATTTTTTTTTTATCTGTGTAAAAAAAAAAAACTTTTTGTGTTCTTCACGGAATTCCCATATATTCACATATTTATTCCTTTAGGGAGAGCTAAGGAGAAATTTAGGATATTCAATTTTACTCAAATAATAATTATTTTGTCATCATCAAAAAGGGGGAGATTGTTGAGATAGTTGAAACATAGTTCTTAATTATTGATATTCTCGTAAAATGTGTGATAGTTCTCTAACGGTACTAGAAAGTTTATTATGGATGTTAAGCCCTTATGAATTAGTCTCAAGACTAACCAAGAGGGGGGTGAATTGGTATTTAAAAAATCTTTCGATCAAAACACAATCTTAAAACAAAATCTAAGATTCACCATAGAAATCAAAATGTTGAAAATAAATGTGGAAAAAATAAAAGAAAGGACACACTAGATTTATAGTGGTTCAGTCAAACCTTGACCCACGTCCACTCCTCAAAGGCAGCCTTCGAGTATTGAACTAAACTCAGTGTCTCTCTTTTAGCCCCCACAGCTAGGAGGAGAAGCTCTTACAAAATCACTTACACCTTCCCCGGTGCAGCAGAGTAGTCGGGCCCTTTGACACCAAAGAGATCTTCTTCTTCCCAAAACTTCCCTCAAGACGAGTCTTGAATTCGATGGTACTAAGGTGCAAGCTCGCAGGAGCAACCATGTGGAATCCCTTTCACACTCCTTTGAAACCCCCTCCAAGGATCTTCTCCTTCTCACAAACTCCACCCTTTTCTCTATCCCTTTCAAGTTCTCTGTTCAAGTTTCCTCCAGAAGAACGAAGCTTCAATGGCTACCGAAGATGCATATCAAGTGCCTTGGAAAAACATAAATAGAAGGGCTCCAAAAAGGCTCTTAAATGCACCAAACTGACATTATCATCCAGGACGATCATCGGATCATCCCGTGCGATATGCTTAAAAAGAGGGCTTCTAAAAACCCTAAAAACTCAATTTCAGTGCAAAATATCATCCATGACGATCTTAGTAAAATCAAGTATGTCGGCAGATATTATTCTGTACGATATACAGATCATCCAGGACGATCAGCTTGAAAAATTTAACCATAATTAATCCCCTAATCACAGGATCAATTTAGGCTTGATTTGTAGTGATTGTCCTGGACGATCAAGATCATCCGAGATGATTAGAACAAAAAATATATCTTAAAATCTTACCTAAATTAGCACTGGCAACTATTTTCTAAGATCATAAAGGATTATCCTGGACGAATCAAAATCGTCCAGTATGATTAATTCAAAATTTGATCTTCTAAATTTAACTAGATGTCACTCTCTTGAGTGTGTGTGTGTATACCAAGCAAGCATACACCCTTACAATACTTGACTCAATAAATTAAAATTACATCAATTAATATTACAGACCCTTTACAATATAACATTATTCAACCCAATCTTATGAACTGATTCTTTGTTTGATATTATATGGTATTCTTGAAATGTTAATATACACACAAACAAATATATATTATAAATACAAGTAGACAACAGAAAGTGAGCTAAAATATTTGTTATCATCAAAAACATAAACTCATAAGCTTGAGTTGCAACAATCTCTCATTTTTTTATGATGACAAATATTACTGGTTGAATTTATAAAATTAAAAATATTTTATCCTAATCTCTGCTGCGACCCATGTCCCCGAGGTTGAGATTTTGATGATGCCAAATAATGTTGCCTAAACTACTTTTTATTGAATATCATTTAATGTTTACTATTGTCCGTGAGTACTAATATTTAAGGAAGATCACAAGCCACTCAGGACAACGGGAAGACTCAAGACTAGTTGGATTAGGAGTATGAGTCAGACAATGTATTTTATTATTTATTTTGTTTTTTATTTTCTTTAGTCTGGCCACAAACTGCAGGTAAAGTTTGAGCAATTATGCACACACACAGGGGCAGAGAGTTTTTTTTAAAAAAGTAAAAAATATATAGTTTTCCATTCTCTGGTAATCGTATTGTACGAATTTATTTCATATTATACGATCTACTATTATAACACGTGTTCTGTGAACACATCATACTGTACGAATAATATCATACTGTACGATCTATTTCAGATCCAAAACTCTAGCTGTCATATTAAGTTAGGTATGATATTTTGCGTCGTTCGTACTGTACGACAGCGTTCGTACGATACGATCTATTTTAAATACATACTTAATTTAATCCGTGATTAGTGTAAGAAATCAAGGCTTAATTACAAATTGAAAATTGTATTGTTTGAAACCCTTCGTACAATACGATGAACAGAGACGAATTCTGATCATCCCGGAGATCATCCTGAACGATTCTATGTTTTTTGTCTCATCGTACCGTACGATTATGATCATACCATATGATGAACAGAGATGATATTTGATCGTCCAGGAATTCATCCTGAACGATGCCTTGATTTTCACTATTTGTACGGTACGATATAGATCATACCATACGATGAACAGAGAGGACATTTGATCGTCTCGTCTATCGTCCTATATGAGTTGTGTGTTGTGAATCGTACCGTATGATATATTATGTATGATTAGTTTTTGAACTATTCGTACACCTTCATACCAGGATGAAGCTAGTTTGTACATATCGTACTGTACAACCTAGAATCATATTGTACGATTGTAACGACTACTTTTAAAATCTCAGGGATTTTGGAGCCCGTTTTTATATGTAAAACTTGTCATATTTTGTAAGAGGGAGACAGAAGAAAAAAATGTGAGTTGAGAGAAAATCCTAGAGAGAGCTCTTGAGAAGTTTGAGGGGTTGAGAGAGGAAGGAGAAGGTGAGCTTGGTGAGGGAGAAGAGGTGTGAGGGAGATCACACGATTGCTCCAATCTTGCTGCAACTTACTCCTCCTGTGGCCCGGGAAGAACTTGTGGGAGGCTTTCTAAGGGGTAGACTCATCTACGTTTGTTGACCTCGAAGGTACTCTATCTTCTCCAGGAGGGAGAAAAATGAGAAGGTTCTCTTCCATCACCAGGAGGGTGAAAACAGCGCTTAGCACTCCGCCACGCCGGGTTGGTGAAAGGGAGTATTGCAAGGGCTTCTCCGCCTTGCTGGGGGAAAAAGGAGAGCTATTGTTGGTAGTAAAATTCCTGGAGCGGAGGACTCCAGGGAGTGGACGTAGGTCATGGTTTAACCGAACCACTATAAAAATCTCGATGTGCTTTTTCCTTACTGTTTTTCTTTTTACGTGCATTTTTATTTCATAATATTTGCTTGGAAAAAATTGTGAAAGAAAAAGATTTTATTGTTATCCGTTGCCTTAGAAGTTGTTTTAAATTTTCATGTTAAAAATTCAAAAACACCAAAAATATTAGAACTCATGATTAGGTTTTATACATTGCTATAAAACTTTCACAATTCACCCCCCTCTTATCCATCTTGTAATTTTAATTTGTATCAGAGCCTGTTTTCAAAAATAGTGTTTTAGAAAACCTTGAAAAAAATGATCATGTGGCATTTTGGTAATCGTAACACAGCGGAGGGTTATTCAATAACTCATCTACCACTCTTTGATAACTTTCTATTTGATTTCTGGAAAATTAGAATGTCTACTTTTTTACAATCTATTGATTACTACATGTAGATGTTAGTGAATGATGGATATGTTGCACCATTTAAAACTGTCAATGGATTGCAAACTCCTATACCTTTTAATGAATGGAGCAATGAGGATAGGGAATTAGCCCAATTGAATGCTAAGTGCTTAAATTATTTTTTCTGTCCATTAAAGTCTGAAGATTAATTGAGAGTTTCTACCTGTGCCACTGGTAAGGAGATTTGGGATAGACTGTGCATTACATACGAAGGAACAAGTGAAGGAAAATAGTCTAGGTTTAACATTTTATTACATGATTATGAACTCTTTCGTATGAAACCTAGCGAAATAATATCTGACAGGTACACTAGATTCACCCAAATCGTGACATCCTTGCATGCATAAGGTAGAGAGATTTCAAATTCTGAGAAAGTTTATAAAATTCTTAGATGCTTACCTAGTTCTTATGATGCAAAGATAACTACTATCACTGAATCTAAAGACCTTAACATTTATTTTATTGATAATCTCCTTGGGTCACTCATTGCATACAAGCAAGGAGCGAGTCAGAGATAAAGTGATGCAGGTGAAAAGAAAAAGGAGCGAACGATAGCGTTAAAAGAAAATAACTCAAAAAGTGAAAGCTCTATAGGGGAGGATGAGGATGAAATAGCACTGATGAATCGACAGTTCAAGAACTTCCTAAAGAGAAAATAGAAGCGTCATCAGAACAGTTGGAATAATGGTAAAAGCTTGAAGTCTAATAAAGCTTCATCTGATACATTCTATTTTGAGTGCAGGAAGCCAGGTCACCTTTAAGCCGATTGCCCCAATCTAAAGAGCCAACCACCTAAGGAGAAAGGTGATGACAAAGACAAATACAAGAAAGGAAAGATGAAGACACAAAAAGCTTTTTGGGCCGACTCAGCCTCAGAATCGTCAGAAGAAGAAGAAGAGGAGGAGGTAACAAATTTGTGTCTTATGGCTAATGATAACCTTGATCATCTGGATCAAGATGAGGTATGTCAGATTTCATATGAAGAATTGTTACTTATTTCTGAGAATATCCATGGCTCGTATAGGAAGTTGAAAAAGATGCATGCCAAGCTTAATATTGAATTTAGTTCTTTACAAACTGAGCATGCTAAGTTGTTTAATGAAAATTCTGATTTAGATAGAGATCATATGCAACTTATTGATGAGTATGATGCATTAAATAAGAAGCATATTGAACTAATTGAAGTGCATGAAAGCTTGAAAACCACTCATGTTGAACTAGAAGAAGCGTTTGATAGACTAGACAAACTTACATTAGAAGTAGATCATATTGAGCACTTGCTATTAGTGGAAGTTGATGGATTTATAGCTCAAAATAAAACTTTTAGTGAAAGAATCAAAGAACTTGAAAATGAAATTGCATCACTCACATTAGGCCAACCTAGAAAACCACCAACATAGCATGTATCGCACAAACTTAGGAAGAGGCATCACCACCCAAATAGGTTAGTGAACCCATTTCCTAGTGTTAGGTGCTTCTCTTGTGGCATGTTAGGTCACATAGCCCGCACATGCACAATTTATCATAGGACACACTTAGTATGGAGACATAAGCTGCATCTATCACAGCATAACATGCATACATCTCATTCATGCAAGCATTAGAATGAACCCAAACTCACTTGGGTTCCCAAATCTAATCTTTGAATAAAATTATAGGGATGCTCTCATAAAAGACCTAGTGAGAGCATGTAGTACATGAATAGTGGATGCTCGCGACACATGACTGGAGATATGAAGAAGTTCATCCTACTGGAGGCCAAAATTGGAGGCAAAGTAACATTGGGAGACAACACTACCAGGAAAGTAATAGGCTCAGGTATTATTGGTAATGCTAAGAATTTTTTAATTGAAAATGTTTTATTAGTTGATGGTTTGAAGCATAACTTACTTAGTATTATTCAATTGTGTGACAAAGGTTTTGATATTAAATTTCTGTCTGATAAATGCCTGATTAGTTTAAATGATAAACTAGTTTTAGAAGGAAAACGAATGAATAATGTTTACATGTTAGACCTTGATTGCATTGATAGCTCAAATTCATTTTATTTGAAAACAATAGTTGATGACTCATGGCTATGACATAGGAGACTATGCCATGCTAGTATGAAAACTCTTAGAAACATCACTCAGAAAAACCTAGTTAG
>NW_021356244.1:28608-36443 GCF_001605985.2 Dendrobium catenatum | reverse complement strand
TGTTATGTTTTAAATAGGGTGAACATTAGATCTAAGCTGAACAAAACTCCATATGAACTCCTTAAGGGTAAGACACCAAATCTTTCAGATTTACATGTCTTTGGGTGTAAGTGCTTCATCCTAAATAATGGTAAACATCCCTTAGGAAAATTTGATCCCAAGTCTAATGAGGATGTCTTCTTAGGTTTTTCATTTGTAAGTAAGGCCTATAAAATCTTTAATAAGAGAACCCTAGTAGTAGAAGACTTCACCCATGTAGTATTTGATGAATCAGATAAGTTCTCTGAATATAAAATTGAAGATGATGAAATAGAGGCAATTCAAGGAGTAGAGACTATGACCTTAGGAGAAAGGGTAGAACCTCAGAAAGATCTGCCTAGAGAATGGAGATATTCTTCTAGTCATCCTAAAGATCTAATTTTAGGAGACCCTTTAGAAGGTGTAAGAACTAGGCTTGAACTTAGGAAGGAGGTTATCCATTCAGCATTCATCTCTATGATAGAACCCACAAGTATAGATCAA
Organism: Dendrobium catenatum; assembly: GCF_001605985.2. NCBI lineage: Eukaryota > Viridiplantae > Streptophyta > Magnoliopsida > Asparagales > Orchidaceae > Dendrobium > Dendrobium catenatum. The sequence goes on along the minus strand of NW_021356244.1, from coordinate 35,921 downwards.
GCCTTAGGAGATGAATTTTGGATTCTAGCAATGCAAGAAGAGCTGAACCAATTCACCAGGAATGATATTTAGGAGTTAGTCAAGAGACCTAAAGAACAAAGTGTGGTTGAGCAATCCCCCTGATTTGAAAGTTCATAATTTCCAAATTGAGGGAATGATTCAGGATAAGATGAATGATTCAGGAACAATAATAAGGAATAAAGCCAGACTAGTAGCTAAGGGGTACAACCAAATTGAGGGAATAGACTTTGAAGAAACATTTACCCCTGTTGCTAGACTAGAAGCCATAAGAGTGCTCTTAGCTTTTGCTTGCTTCAAGAACTTTAAATTATATCAAATGGATGTGAAGAGTGCATTTCTGGATGGGGTAATTAAGGAAGATGTCTATGTTGAGCAATCCCCAGGATTTGAAAGTTCACAATTTCCAAATCACGTATTCAAATTAAAAAAGGCACTTTATGGATTAAAGCAAGCACCTAGAGCCTGGTATGAAAGACTTAGCTCATTTTTACGGGATAGAGGATTTGTAAAAGGTAGTGTAGACACTACACTATTTCTATAAAAAAATAAAGAAGAAATTCTCATTATTCAAATTTACGTGGATGACATCTTGTTTGGATTTTCAAATAAAAACTTATGTGATGAATTTTCAAAAATAATGAGTAATGAGTTTGAAATGAGCATGATGGGAGAACTAAATTACTTCCTTGGCTTTAGTGTAAAATAAATGGAGAACAGAACATTTCTTAGCCAAGGAAAGTACATTAAAGATATTTTGAAAAAATACAAAATGGAGAATGCAAAACTCATGAACACCCCAATGAGCTTAACAATTCAATTAGACAAAGACCCCAATGGAAAATTAGTAGATCAGAAAAAATATAGAGGAATGATTGGGTCCCTTCTTTACCCGACTGCCAGTAGACCGGACATAATGTTTAGTGTGTGCCTCTGTGCCCGTTTTCAAGCTGATCCTAAAGAGTCTCAATTAATTGCTGTCAATAGAATTCTTAGATATCTACTAAGCACCCCAAACTTAGGAATTTAGTATCCTAGGCACAGCACTTCCTTTGAAATCTTTGGGTACTCAGATTCTGATTTTGCAGGATGTAGGATAGATAGAAAAAGCACCTCTGCTACCTTCCAATTCATCGGATAATCATTAGTTTCTTGGTCCAGTAGGAAACAAAACTCAGTAGTACTTTCCACAGCCGAGGTAGAATATATTGCAGTAGGAAGTTGTGTTACACAAGTACTATGGTTAAAACATTAAATTCTTGACCTTGGCCTATATGTAGGAACCATTCAATTATGTGTGACAACACAAGCGCAATTTGCATCTCTAAGAACCCAATTCAGCACTCTCGAACAAAACACATAGACATTAGATATTATTTCATTAGAGATCACGTTGCTAAGGGAGATATAGAATTGCATCACATTGCTACAGGAGATCAATTGGCTGACATATTCACAAAACCTCTAGCATTCGACACCTTTACCACATTGAGGACTAGATTAGGTGTCATAGATATAACTGCATAAAAAAAAACACAAAAAAATCTTCCAAGGCTGCTCCTGATCATCACACACTCACTACACTAAAATCATTAAATTTGATCTTGTATTATCATACTATACGATACTACGATCATACTGTACGATATGCTTAATATGCCAGAACACACCAACATCAAAATTTCATCTCTGTTGATCGTATTGTATGACCTACATCGTACAGTACGATACACATCGTACTGTGCGATTTGACCTAATCATACAGTAATTGACATACAATGGTTTGGGGAATGCTTTACTCCTATTAATTATTACGGATCAATGGTTTATGATTTTGATGATAGAAAATATTTTTATTTCTCTACGACTGCCTTCTGTACTGATATTTCAGGTTCACTTGATCGGACTGCAATTTGGAATCAGCTCAAGATTGGGTAGACTAGGTATTAGTCACTTTGTACATTTTTTCCTTTCTTGAGTCCGATGTATTTGGTGTGGCTCCTGGTGTTTTGTAGCTTGGAAGATTTTTCTGTTGTTCCCTAAAGATTTCTATTTTTGGTAACATCGTTCGGGACGATATTTATATCGGCCTAGACGATCGGTCCAAAAGGAGAAATCCAAATTAGGGCATCCACATTAAAACAGCCGTCATATGTTAATCGTCCTGGATGATACCTGTATCGGCCAGGACGATAATCTCAATTCAGAAAGAATCAGCCACCATAATTAGTTTAGGTATTCTTTATTTTAGGAAATCGGCCAGGACGATATTCATATCGTCCAGGACGATCTAACTCAATTATGCCTAAATTGATCTGGTATCTTTGGAAAGCGTTAATGGTTGATTGATACGATCACATCATCCGGGACGATCATAGGATCGGACAGGATGATTTCCTGGATGATTTACATCAGCCAGAATCTATTCAGGGCGATGATCAGGACAATTGAAATTGGTTTTAAACTAATCGTCAGGGACGATCGTGAGATCGGCCAGGACGATGTAACCAATTTTCTTCTGATCATCCAAAATCATCTCGGGCTGATGAACTGAATTTGAACTGATCGTACAGGATGATATGCCTATCGTCCTGGATGATAATGTCGGCAACTTGCATTAATGAGCTCATTTTGAGAGCTTCAATTTAATCTTATTGAAGGCACTTTTGGAAGTGTCTTTGGCAGCCATTGTAGCTTCGTTCTTGTGGGGGAAACTTAAAAAGAAAGCTTGAAAGGAAGTAAGGAATGGGTGAAGTCTGAGAGAGGGAGAAGATCATGTGAGGGGGGACTCAAGGAAGTATGGAGGGGGGTTCCACACGGTTGCTCCGGCAGGCTTGCACCTTAATACCATCGGATTCAAGGCTTGTCTCGAGGGAAGTTCACCAAAGAAGAAGATCTCTTTGGTGTCAAAAAGACCCGGCGACTTCGCCGCACCGGGGAAGGTGGAAGTGATTTTTTAAGGGCTTCTCTGCTTAGCTGTGGGGGCTAAAGGAGAGACACTTGTTTTAGTGCAGTACTTGGAGGTTGCCTCCATGGAGTGGACGTAGGTCAAGGTTTGACCGAACCACTATAAATCTGGTGTGTTCTTTCTTATTATTTACTTCCGTATTTAATTTTCGCATCGTTGGTTTTGATTGTGGTGAATCTTGTTTTTGGTTTTAAGTTTGAGTTTTATTTTAAATACTGATTCACCTCTCTATCTCATTATTAGCCTCGGGCCAGTTCTATAGGGCTTAACATCCCTAACGAACTTTCAAGTGATATCAGAGCACTTTATAGTGTCATCTGAGCACTTTCATTAATCACCACTTTGACGCTCTCCTTCAGTACTTCCAACCAAACCCACCTCCACCACCAACTGATCAGGATCCTCCATTTTAAATTATCTTTGTATTGTAGTTTTCTTTTCTTTCTTTAGTATTTGCTTCTCTTTTTGGTGCTGTCAAAAGGGGGAGAAGTTTGTTGTAGTTTTCTTCGTGTTGTAGTTTGTTTGTGTTATATATAATGCATTTCCTTTCGTATTGTATTTTCCCTTTAGTGCTTTTCTTGTTCTTATGTAAAAAAAAAACATAAAATGCCCTTCGAAATTGCAAACAACAAAAATTATTTGACATCATCAAAAAGGGAGAGATTATTGCCACCCATGACCCCGAGGTTGAGATTTTGATGATGCCAAATAATGTTGCCTAAACTACTTTTTATTGAATATCATTTAATGTTTGCTATTTTCCGTGAGTACTAACATTTCAGGAAGATCACAAGCCACTTAGGACAACGGGAAGACTCAAGACTAGTTGGATTAGGAGTATGAGTCGGACAATGTATTTTGTTATTTATTTTATTTTTTATTTTCTTGAGTCTGGTCATAAACTGCAGGTAAAGTCTGAGCAATCTTGCACACACACAGGGGGAGAGGGTTTTTTAAAAAAAGTAAAAAATATATAGTGTTTCATTCTCTAGTAATCGTACTGTACGCGTACAGTACGATCTGTTTCAGATCCAAAACCCTAGCCGCCATGATAAGTTAGGTATGATATTTTGTGTCGTTCATATTGTACGATGACGTTCGTATGGTACGATCTATTTTAAATACATACTTAATTTAATCTATGATAACTACAAGAAATCAACGGCTTAATTATAAATTGAAAATCATACTGTACGAAACCCTTCGTACAATACGATGAACAGAGACGAATTCTGATCGTCGTGGAGATCGTCCTGGACGATCCTGTATTTTTTGTCTCATCGTACCATACGATTAGGATTGTATCATACGATGAACAGAGATGATATTTTATCATCCCAAAATTCGTCCTGGACGATGCCTTGATTTTCACTATTTGTACGGTATGATGTAGATCGTACCATACGATGAACAGAGATGACATTTGATCGTCTCGTCTATCATCCTGTACGAGTAGTGTGTTGTGAATTATATCGTATGATATATTATCGTACTGTACGATTAGTTTTTGAACTATTCGTACACATTCGTACCAGGACAAAGCTAGTTTGTACATATCGTACTGAACGACCTAGAATCGTACTGTATGATTGTAACAGCTACTTTTGAAATCTCAGGGATTTTGGAGCCTATTTTTATGTGTAAAACTTGTCATATTTTGTAAGAGGGAGAAAGAAGAAAAAAACGTGAGTAGAGAGAAAATCCCAGAGAGAGCTCTTGAGAAGTTTGAGGGGTTGAGAGATGAAGGAGAAGGTGAGCTTGGTGAGGGAGAAGAGGTGTGAGAAAAAATTGTGAAATAAAAAGATTTTCTTGTTGCCCGTTGACTTAGAAGTTGTTTTAAATTTTCATGTTAAAATTTTAAAAACATTAAAAATATTAGAACTCATGATTAGGTTTTATTTATTGCTATAAAACTTTCACAATTCACCCCCCCTCTTGTCCATCTAGTAATTTCAATCTCCCCCTCACTAGAATAAAAATTTTAAAATAGGAGAAGATAAAATTTTTATTTTTTTTTAATTTTTTTGAAAAAAGAGTTATAAATACGACAGTATGTTCTCCCCTTTGACATTATCAAAAAGAGAAGGAGCACGAACAAACAAAATGAACCCTGATCAAAGAGTCTTTAAAATAAGAAAATTACCTCTTGATTTTATTCAAAAAATTTGTAAGGAATGGATTGACAATGCACAATCCAGCAAAGGTTAAAAATTTATAAATTTTTACTCCAAGCTTAAGTTCTTTTAAAGACTCAAAAACTTTATAATCTAATATCTAAATTAAGGATCAAATTAGAAAAAGAAATACTAAATTTTTTAAAACTCCTTTCATAAAATATATCAAATAGAAGATCAATGCAAAAATTGGTGACTCAAGAATCATGATTTTCAACCTCAAGCTCGAAAATATTAAGGGTTTTTTTAAACTTTTAGTAGTACAAGAAAAGTAAGCAACTTTTTGTGGGCTTATTTTATACCTCTTGTCAATTATTTGGAGCACTTTGCACATCTTTTAATATTTGATAGACTTTATGTTTTTTTTTTAATTTGGCATCATTGCGCATCTTTTGATTTGGCATCATTGGTCACTTTTTTTTTTTATATTTTCAACCAAAATATGCTTCCTTTATTATATTTTCAAAACTAAAGCAAACCCATACTATTATCAAAATGAACTATTTGATTAAAAAAATTATGAGTTGGATTCAACAACTTGCAAAAGATTCCTATGCGATAGATAAAATGTAGGGAGATGAAAAAGATCAGTTTTGAAATCTAATTTAAAATATGATGAAGATTTTAAATCAAAAATAGAATAACTTATTTTAAAAATAGAGATTGAGAGTCAAAATTATGGGCTTTTGGCTATTTTTAGAGAAATAAACCATAACTTACCTAAGAATTCAAGAAAAATATAGGAGGTAGATTTTTCATTTACATTTTTTTTCTTTTTTTTTTAAAGATGGTGATGTGTGTGTGTTGATTAGATAAAACACAAAATAAAAAGAAAAATTAAAGACAAAATTAAAAATTTTAACGAAAAAGAAAAGAATGAAGAAAGAATGAAAAGGAATAAATAAAAAAAAAACATAGATAATACACAAGAACGAACAAAACATGCATACACAAGAAATAAACACACAAACAATGATTTAAACCTCATTTTCCTCCTGGTCTGATGATTCATAAGCTAGGTCTGCCTAGGAGATTTTTTGCTTTTCATTATTTACCCTTTTTATAATTTGCTTAGATTTATCATTTTCTTTTGCAGGAAGAGTTCTCAAATTAGGGAACTAATTTTTCATGTGTCGAGGTTTCCTACATTCAAAGCAAATAACTTCAGAAGAAATCTTAACATTCTTACCATTTTTACCTTTCTTCCACTTTTGTTGAAGCTTATGTTTAAGTGAGTTTTCCAATTTGCTTGATAAGTCATCGCTATTGTCACCAACTAAGCCACTTTTCTCTTAGTCTTCAGCATTTAGTACTATCATTTTACCTGCATTCAAAAGTCTTTGGCCTAAGCATTGCTCGTAGGCAATGAGTGAGCCAATTAAATTATCAACTGAATATTCATTAAAAATTTTTGATTCATAAATAGCAACTACTTTGTCATCAAACTTATCAAGTAGACAACATAAAATTTTATTGATTTTTTTAGAGTTTAAAAATTCTTTACCTAAAGCAAGTAATGATGTTACAATTTAAATAAACTTAGTATACATGTCTAAGATCGTGTCATAAGGTTTCATATAAAATAGTTCATAATCATGCATTAAAGTATTTAATTTCAATTACTTGATTTCATTAGTCCCTTCATATATAGTGTGTAATTTATGCCAAATTTCCTTACCAGTAGAGCATGTTGATACAAACATAAAATCATCAGAATTTAAATCATAGAAAAAAAAGTTTAAAAATTTAGGATTCAATTGAGCATTGATTTGTTCTTCCCTACTCCATTGATTAAAAGAAATATTAGTTTTAATTCCATCTATAACACGTGACAGTATAAAATATCTAATTAAAACCATTTGTCACCTTCAGAAATTAATTGATTGCAAGAAAGTAGACATGCGAATTTTCTAAAAATCAAAAGTAATATATTCAAACAAAGGTGGTCGGGTGATTGAATAACTTTCCGCAATATTACGATTACCAAATTAGCCATGGATCAAAATTCAAAAGTTTTTAAAAACTAGATTTATGAATCCCTCTATGATACCACTTGATAGTTTTCTAATGACACTAGAAAGTTCGTTAGGGATGTTAAGCCCTTATGAACTGGTCCCAAGGCTAACCAAGAGGGGGGGGGGGGTGAATTGGTA
>NW_021356244.1:22973-28437 GCF_001605985.2 Dendrobium catenatum | reverse complement strand
TTTTAATTCCATCTATAACACGTGACAGTATATAATATCTAATTAAAATCATTTGCCACCTTCAGAAATTAATTGATTGTAAGAAAGTAGACATGCGAATTTTGTAAAAATCAAAAGTAATATATTCAAACAAAGGTGGTTGAGTGATTGAATAACTTTTCGCAATATTACGATTACAAAATTAGCCATGGATCAAAATTCAAAAGTTTTTAAAAACTAGATTTTATGAATCCCTCTATGATACCACTTGATAGTTTTCTAATGACACTGGAAAGTTCGTTAGCGATGTTAAGCCCTTATGAACTGGTCCCAAGGCTAACCAAGAGGGGGGGGGAATTAGTATTTTAAAAGGGGGGGGGGGGGGGTGAATTGGTATTTTAAAAAATCTTTCAATTAAAACATAATCTTAAAATAAAAACCAAGATTCACAACAGAAATCAAAGTGAGGGAAATAAATGTGGAAATAATAAAGGAAAGAATACACCAGGTTTATAGTGGTTCGGTCAAACCTTGACCTACGTCCACTCCTCGGATGCACCCTCAGAGTATTGCACTAAACTCAGTGTCTCTCCTTTAGCCCTCACAGCTAGGTCAAGAAGCCCTTACAAAATCACTTCCACCTTTCCCAGTGCAGCGGAGTAGCCGAGCCCTTTGACACCAAAGAGATCTTCTTCTTCCCTAAACTTCCCTAAAGATGAGCCTTGAATTCGATGGTACTAAGGTGCAAGCTCGCATGAGCAACTGTGTGGAACCCCCTCCACACTCCCTTGAAACCCCCTCCAAGGATCTTCTCCCTCTCACAAACTCCACCCTTTCCTCTCTCCCTCTCAAGCTCTCTCTTTAAGTTTCTTCAAGAAGATCAAAGCTTCAATGGCTGTCGAAGACGCATATCAAGTGCCTTAATAAAGATTAAATAGAGGAGCTCCAAAAAGGCTCTTAAATGCTTCAAACCAACATTATCATCCTTGATGATCGTCGAATCGTCCCGTACAATATGCTTAAAAAGAGGGCTTCTGAAAACCCTAAAAATTCAATTTCTACGCCAAATATCATCGAGGATAATCTTAGTAAAATCAATTATGTCGGAAAATATCATCCTATATGATATACAGATCATCCAAGATGATCGGATTGAAAAATTTAACCATAATGAATCCCCTAATCACAGGATTAATTTAGGCATGATTTGTATTGATCGTCCTGGATGATCCAAAATCATCCAGTATGATTAGCTCAAAACTTAATCTTCTAGATTTGACTAGATCTCACTCCCTTGAGTATGTGTGTGTGCATGATTACCAAGAAAGCATACACCCTTACAAGACTTGACTCAAGAAATTAAAATTACATCAATGAATATTATAGACCCTTTACAACATAACATTATTCAACCTAATCTTGAGCACTGATTCTTTGTTTGATGTTGCATGGTATTCCTGAAATGTAAGTACATATATAAATAAACATATATTATTAATACAAGTAGACAGTAGAAAGTGAGCCAAAATATTTGTTATCATCAAAAACATAAACTCATATGCTCTAGTTGCAATAATGTATGTTTTTTATGATTCCAAATATTATTGTTTTGATTTTTGTTTCTCCTATAATATTTTGGAAGAATTATTTTGCTATTTTTGTATACTAACATTTTAGGGAAATCATACTCCGGATTGTTAAAGACTTCAAATCAGATCAGTTTAGGGTTTTATTATAAATAAAGTTTGTATTTTTTATTTTATTGAGTTCTAAGAGAGTGTAATTATAATTGAGTAATTGTGCACACACATACTAGGGGAGAGATTAAAATTAATAATTTTTTAAATCTATCATACTGTACGAAGTCTTTTCGTAAGGGATAATTTGTTCAGTTATTTTTCCCTTCGAGCAGTCAAATGAATAGAAAGTAGAAAATTTTTCTAAGTATGGATTGTACTGTATGATATCACAATCATATGTACGGTATGCAGGGTATGAATTGGATGGGTCCCTTTTAGTCCAGATGAACTTGTAAATTTTCTGAACGGTTCATATTGTACGATGTCATCATCGTACGTACACAATCTAGGGTACAAATTGGATGTGTCCCTTTTCGTCTAAATGAACTTGAAATTTTTCTGAACTATCCATACCATATGATAGTCATCATCGTACGTATATTGTCCAGTGTACAAGTAGGATAAGTCCTTTTTCATCCTGATGAACTTGAAAATTTTTGTAATTGATCATATCATAGAATGTCATCATCATACATATGCCATACAAGGTACGAAATTGTGGGGTCCCTCTTCATCCCAACGAAGGTGAAAATTTTTCTAACTGTTCGTACAGTACAAACTGGGTTCATACTGGACGATCATCGTGTCTAAAATCATTTCATACCGATTCATAATAGGTTTATACGTAATAATTTTGATCTGTTCGTACGTATGAACATATGATTGTACCATACGATTGTGTACATTCAAAATGAAAATGTTCTATTTAGTGGATGATTTTTTGTGTCTTTGATATAAACAGTCCTCTAAAATTGACGTGAAAAAGTCTTGTCTTTATGATTTTTCAAGAGAAAGTGAAAGAGAGAGTGTGGGAGAGTGTTTGAGAGAGATTTCTTATAACTAGAGTGTCAAGGATTCACAAAGTTATTCAAAGATAAGGATCTCTTTGTATTTTTGGTTATTACTCTTCTTTTCTTCTTTCTAGTTGCTCGTGAGAAGATCTTTGAAGACGATCTGATACTCTACCGACACTTAGAGGGTGTGAAAGGATGACGGTTCTCTGCCAACACTTGGAGGATGTGAAAGGATGATGATACTCTACCGACACTTAAAGGGTGTGAAAGGATGATGGTACTCTACCGACACTTGGAGGGTGTGAAAGGATGACAGTGTTTTGCTGACACTTGGAGAGTGTTAAAGGATGATGGTTCTGTACCGATAGTTGGAGGGTGTGAAAGGATGACGGTTCTTTGACGCACTAGGGATTGGTGGAAGAGAAGTCTTGTAAAGGCTTATCCGCCTTTTTGTGGGAGCAAAAGGAGAGACACTTTTGTAATAGTGCAATACATGAAGATGGAGTCTTCATGGAGCGGATGTAGGTCGAGTTTTACTGAACCACTATAAATCTTTGTCTTTTAATTTCCACATTTATTTACTGCAAGTTATTTACTATGGTTAAAAAGTTTATTTTAAAATTAAAATTAACTTGCTATGAGATTCAAAATGGTTTTCTTTTTAAAAAATCCAAGAGAATTTTTAAATTACTAATTCACCCCTCCTCTTAGTTAGCATTGGTACAATAGCTTAGGCTTAACAACCTATAGAGAATCAACAACCTAGACCATGGATCAACCTAGTCGACCAAGTCAACCTAACTTATTCACAACGCCTCTTTAGGGTCCAAATAGTTAATTTGACTGAAATAACTTTCCTAACATTTTGGAATACCTACAGTGGACTTCAAATATCATTTTAAACTTATTGAGCCCATATCCAAACCCTAGGTTAACCTGATTGACCAAGTAAATTAGGGTTGACCCAATAGCCCTTTACGGGTCTAAATGGTCACTTTAACCATTTAGAATATTAAGACCCTCGAAACCACCTCCACAAGACTCAAAATATCTAACTAATTCTGCTTAGCCCAAACTTAGGCAATGGGTCATCTAGTTTAACCAAGTCAACCTAGGTTGACCAAATCAATTCTTAAATCCTCTTATATTTAATATAATCCCAAATCAACATCAAACCCATTTAAACCTATCTAGTCATATCCTTGAATGATTTGGATGTGATTGGACCCATTGACCTAACCAATAGATGACTTGGTCAATTGAGCCCAAACTAGTCAAACTTGACTCATTTGGGTCAAATTACTTCAAATATATAATTCAAGCCTTTGCAAACTTCAAAGCTATAAAGATCATTTCAAAATATGATTCAAATGCATTTGAATATATCATGAGTTGAATCATATTTGATTTAACTTGGTCAAATTATGAAGTTCGATCAAACCTTGCATTCAATGCATTTATCCATTTAAACTCTAATCCCATTACTTTGAAAATCCTTGAATTTATTCCATTTGATACCTTAAATATTATTGAGCATGCCATGAGTCAAATCATGATCAATTTGACCTAGTAAATATTAAAAAAATTGGCCCAAACTTAAATGGCTATGTTTTAACCATTAAAATCTCTAATGGGTATCCTTATACCTACTCCAAATTAGCACTCAAAACTCTCCCATTTGCCACCTCATCTTCTTTGACCCATTGGATGGTTAAATAGTTAATGGAGGGTAAAAGGAGCTTTCAAATAGTTTAAACCCTTAATTAAACTTATAAAATTCAAATCCACTTTTAATTCCAGTTGCTTGAGCTACTTCTGGAATATTCATGAGACTATTTATAGCCCATGGATAAGGATCAAATAGCTTAGATGAAATCCTTGTGCTAAAAAGGATATATGAGGCCTTACCACCTCACTAGTCCTTATGTCCTTTAATTCTTCTGCTCCCAATAACCCCTAGGACACATGGCATTCATATGGGAGTGTAGCAAGACAATCAGGACCATTAATTAAGCCTAGGGTCATTTGAATAAGGCAAATTATTCAAAATGAGCTCATTCAATCCCTCACACACTCTCACTATCCAGAGACCATCTTTCCTTGACCATAACTCATTTGAGTTTCCTTCAATTCTCTCCATTCATTTGTGGCCAAATCCCACTATCAAAGTCTTGCTGATGATGAGCTCTCTAGCAAATTCAAACCAAATAAATCCAAGCTCCATATCTCAAGATCCGACACTTTTTTGGATCGTGGTTTATTCATTACAAATAATCATGAACAATCTACAAGTTCATAGAAATAAAAATCATCTAGATCCAATAGTAAAATATCTCAAAAACTCTAGCCCTAGGTTATAGCGCAAAAGATCAAATATTTTTTTATTAAGCACTTTTGAAATAATAAAAATGTATCCCCAAAATTTTTGTTAACTCTTGTAATGTAGGTTTAAAATTTCAAGCATTTTGATACATCCGATCGAGAGAACAAGCTAGTTTTCCATATTAGGGTCTAGTTACACTGGAGTTTAAATGGGTTTTTTTATTAAGCACTTTTGAAATAATAAAAATGTATCCCCAAAATTTTTGTTAACTCTTGTAATGTAGGTTTAAAATTTCAAGCATTTTGATACATCCGATCGAGAGAACAAGCTAGTTTTCCATATTAGGGTCTAGTTACACTGGAGTTTAAATGGGCTAAAATCTAAATCATTGATCTTAAGATCAATGGTTTAGATATAGCCATTCCACATTCTTTTCAAACTGCATAATGCTTTTGATCATTTGAATCATCGTCCAGCGTAATCTCAATAGTTGATTTAAAATTGTATGTGGATCAACAGTTGGGACAAAAATGGATAAGTGGTTGTAGTATCGAAGCCACACTACCATG
>NW_021356244.1:0-22726 GCF_001605985.2 Dendrobium catenatum | reverse complement strand
CTAATTTATGATTTTTGAAGTTTCCAAGTATTTAAGTGTATTTAATAATTAAAAATAAATTAAAACTCAAAAAATAATTTAAAATAACTTTAAATTAAATTTAAATGTTCACTTAAAAATTTAAATATTTACATTTTCTTAAATTTTTTAAAATTAAATGAATTTAATTTTAATTAAATATTAAATATTTAATTTAAAATTTTATTTCAATATTTAAAAACTTTAAATTAATTTTAATTATAATTAAATTTTTAAATTCTTAAATTTTGGCATAAATATTAAGTAAAAATTTTTTATTAATATTTTCTAATTTACTTTTAATTTTTTTAACTATTTGAAATTTATAATAATAATATTTCAGACTATTTAACATAATTAACTTAAAATAATTTCAAAATAGTGTTCATGTAGTTCAAAAAAACTTTCTAAATTAAATAATTTAGAATTACAAAAATTTGTATAATACCTTAAAATTTTTAAAACTTTAAATACCTATTATAAAATTAATTTCAAAATTAAACACTTAACATATTTAAAATAGTTTTAGTGATTTAAATATTTCAAAGTTAAATTATTATTTAATTAGAAGTTCATCGAGATATTTTTAAAAATTTAAAAAATTTGTTTTTAAATATTTTAAATAGTCACACGGTCTTTTAAAAAAATATTTTTAATTTATTCTAATTGTATATATATATATATATGTTAAGACTTATATTTTCGCACTTACATAGACACCCACGTATTATTTTAAAATATTATATATATAAAATCTTTGTGTGTTAAGAGATCCCATAAAAATTTAAAACTTGAATAAGTTTAACTAAATAGATTTGATGGGGAAGGATAAGGGAATAATTTTGTTCATATTATTCACTTATCAAATTACTCTTTATCTTTATTATGTCCTAATTTCTCTGTATAGGTTGCACTTGCACTTAGCCTAGGCTTTCCTAGATCTATGAATTGATTGTAATTGTCTGTGCATATCTTTATGTGTTTCAAGGGTTAGAGAGGATAATTGCTTTAATCACATCCAACGTAGTGTCATCTTCATGACAAAAATTAAGTACTTTCTTAGGGAATTTAAATAAATTTTAGAAAAAAAATACCTCTATTAAATGTGAAACTTTGGGAATTAAAACTTAGTGACATTTGCAGCCTCAACAAAATTTCTCATTGATTTTAGAAATTAGTAAGCCCATTAATTAATTACTTTAAGTCTAAAGCACTAATTAAGCCTTAAAATTTTCAAAAATTTAAATAAATTCAAATTAAATCTAAAAAAAAAAAGGCCTCAAACTGACTAGAATGCAAGCCTTATTAAGAAAAAAATTAAAATCCACCTGAATTGACGTTTTTCTTAAGATTAATTTAATTTTAAGTAAAAATAAATATTTAATTAATAGAATAAATTTACAATAATAAAAAATTCTAAAATAATTCTCAAACACTTTATAACACCTCCGTAGATCATTCTTGATCTTTGGAGGTGATTTCAAGAAGTTTATAGTTCATTTGGATTCAAATCATTAAAATCCCTGCAATTACACAATTTTAAAAAATTCAAATAAATAATTAAACATCTAAAATTTATAACTAATTCCAAAAATTTGAAATTTAGTAAACTCAAAGGCATTGGACTCCATTTGGGGTCTAATATCTATTAAAAACATCAAACCACCAAAAATACTTAACTTTCAAGAACTCAAATACAATTTTAAAAGTCAACTTTTTTGTCAATCTTAAGTAAAAATTTAAGTCAAAACTTTAAAAATTCATATCTAAACATAGAAAAATATAAATATAGAAAATTTAGAGTCTAATTATTCATCTTAAGGTTTAATAGTAAAGAAAAATATTAACTTTTAAGAATCTAACTTAATCAAAATGTTAAATTTTAACCTATTTAATTAAAGCATTTAAATAATTTATATAATTCTAAAAATTAAATATTTAATTTTAAAATCTTGAAAACTTTAATCCAACTTTAAAAACTAGTAACCAATCAATTTAATTAAAATTTATTAAACCTTTAAGCTTCAATCTATTAAATTCACTTAATTATACTAGTTAACACTAGGTAACTATGTACATGAACGTAGTGTGTCACCGACGAATTTTCCGGCCGAAAATTTTGAATTTTCCTGTGGATTTGTAAATTTTCCAACAGAATTTGGGAAAAATGTTTTTAAGGACAAATAAAGTGTCAGAAAAAAATTTTTCCAACGGAATTAGTCAGCCAAAAATATTTTCCCTCGGCTGTTTGGCGGAAAAACTCCTTCGAGTAGCTAAAAAGAAAATTTTGAAAAAGAAATCCTCCTATTGACCCTCCCACAAGTGGACCTCACACCCCCGGTTAGGCCAAGCATGAGGCCCCAGCCTTTTGTTGGCTCGCCCGTAAAGCCTGGACCAACACTCACTGGCCCACCCGCACGCTATCCATCCTGCACGATCGAACCCCACCAACACTTACTCGCCCGTGTACATGACCTACCCACTAGAGCCCTCGCACCCACGTCGCATAGCCCGACCTGCTCACTGGACCGTGTGCGCGGACCGTTATGGTCGTGGGATTTGAAGAGGAGATCTGGCAAACACCACCACTTTGCTCTGGATGAAAACCTACTAAAAAGCTTACTTTATATATATAAATAATAGAAAATGTAAATTATAATCTAATATAAATTTAAATAAAATATTAAAATTAATAAATAATTAAAATAAGTAATTATGTTAATAATTAAATAAAATAATTTTTAATTTTTTATTAAATAAATTATTAATTTAATAACTTTATATTATTTAAAATACATGAAAAATATTAAATTTAGTAATTAATTAAAATAAATTATTACATTAACATTAAATTATAATAATTTATCAAATTTATAATTAAATAAAATAATTTATTAAATTTATAATTATTTAAAATATGCTATAAAATTATTAACTATGAATATTTGTTTTTAGAAATTTTTAAATCTACTAGAAAAGCTATCGCAAAATTTGTTGGAAAAACATTTGTCTGAAATTCATCGAAAAAATGCTGAAAAATCTACTTGCAAATTAGTTAGAAATTTTCATCATACTTCATTAATGAAAATCTGCCAAAAAATTTGCTAGAAAATATTTTGCTAAAAAGCCGTCGGTAATGAAAGATTTTCCTTTAGTGACTCAAGCCTACGAGGCTATTAGCGTAGCCCCAATGAAGGTTAAATAAACTTCATAGCCCTGATGAGCAACAAAAGTTATAGCCATCTAAGATTTAAAATACATACAACAACATCAACAACATCAAGCACTTATCCCACTACGTGGGGTCAGCTACATGAATCCTTTTCCTCCATTGTGTCCTATTAAAAGTCAAATTCACTTTTAAATCTAATAAAGAAAGGTCATTCCTAATATTTTCTAACCAAGTCTTTTTAGGTCTGTATCCACCTTTCTTAATATAAGTCAAATCTAATACCTCTAGTCTCTTAACTATGTCATCTGAAGGCCTCCATTTTATGTGAACAAACCATATAAGGAGACTCTCTCTAATCTTATCTCCTACTGGAGCTACACAAACCTTTTCACGTATATTATCATTTTATATCATATCTCTAAGGGTAAAGCCACACATCCACCTAAGCATCCTCATCTCTGCCACAAATAACTTAGTATTATGTTTCCCTTTTAATGGCCAACATTCAGCACCATAAAGCATTGCAGGCATCACCACCATATTATAGAATTTTCCCTTAAGTTTGAGGGGTACTTTTCTATCACACAACAAGCCTGATGCATTCCTCCACATTAACCATCCAAGTTGAATTCTGTTGATAATATCCCCATCTTTTTCACAATCACTCTGAATAATAAATCCAAAATATCCAAAATGTGTACTCTTATTAATGACTTGATCGTCCAAAGTCAAAATCCCCTCTCTAGGTCTATTACTACTAAAATTATACTCCATATATTTCATTTTAGATCTGCTCAAGAGAAAACCTTTAGACTCTAAGGTTGACCTCCATAATTCAAATTTACCTTCAACTCCCTTTCTAGTATTATCAACAAGAATAATTTCATCAGCAAAAAGAATACACCAAGGTACATCCTCTTGCAAATGATTAGTGAGAACATCTATGACAAAAGCTAAAAGAGATGGGCTTAAGGATGATCCTTGATGTAACCAAACTGAAATAGGGAAATACTTGGTCAAACCACCTTGTGTTTGAACACAAATAATAGCTCATGCATACATATCTTTAATGATTTAAATATAAGCATTATTAACTTCTTTCTTATTAAGAAATCTCCATAGCACTTCTTTTGGAACTTTATCATATGCTTTTTCTAAATCAATAAGTATTATATGTTGATCCTCCTTATTTTCTCTATATTTTTCCATCAAACCTCTTAATAAATGTATAGCTTCCACAATCGACCTACCCATCTTGAATCCAAATTGATTTTGAGAAACATTAGTATCACGCCGCAACCTATGCTCCATAACTCACCCCACAGTTTTAATGTATGACACATTAAATTTATTCCTCTATAATTCGTATAATCTTCTGCATCACCTTTATTATTAAAAATAGGAATAAACATAATCGATCTCCACTCATCTGGAATCTTTTTAGTCTTCAAAATAGTATTAAAAATTTTAGTAAGCCAAGAAATTCTTTCATCTCCTAAGTATTTCCACACCTCTATTGGAATATCATAAGGTCCAACAACTTTTCCACCCTTCAATTGCTTTAAAGCCTCTCTAACTTTGATTTTACTAATACGTTGATAAAAACATAAATCTTTATTTTCATTTAGGGTGCTAAAGTCACTACAATTAATCTTATTTTCACAATCTTAATTAAAAAGTTTATCAAAATATCTCATCCACCTTTGTTGAATATCATTTTCTAAGAAAAGTATTTTTGATCTTCATCCTTAATACACTTCAACTGAACTAAATCCTTAATACTCCTATCTACTTGTTTGGCTAATTTATACATATAACTTTCTCCCTTCTTAGTATATAATCTATTATATAAATCACTAAAAGCTAAGGTCTTTGCATCATATATTACTTTCTTAAATTCCTTACAAGCACCTTTATATCTTTCCAATTATCAAAATTTTTAGAATTAAACCAACTTTTATAATAAATCTTCTTATTTTTAATCTTTTCTTACACATTTGGATTCCATCACCAATTATTTTAACTATTATGAGCCTTTCCTTTCAATACTCCAAGAATATCTTTTGCAATATTCTTAATATAACTAGCCACTTTTTCTCACATAACAATAACATCATCATGCACAGAAAAAATCTTAAGATCTAAAATCTTACTCTCAAAAATATTTTTGTTAATATTCTTTAAATCCCCCCATCAAATCTTAGAATATCATTTTACTTTATTTTGATTTTTTGCCCCTTTATCTTAAAAGTCCAAAACTAATAATTGATGTTGGGTACATAAAATTTCACTTGGAATAACTTTATAATCTTTGTAATCTAAACGATCTAATTTTCTTATAAGAAAATAGTCAATATGAGTTATACTATATCTATTTTTATAAGTGATGAGATGTTCATTCCTTTTCTTAAATATAGTATTAGCAATTAAAAAATTATAAGCTAAAAAAAAAATCTAATATTGTCTTGCCACCTTCATTTGTCATTCCAAACCCATGGCCACCATGAATGCTTTTAAAATCATCTTCCTCTTTACCAACATGTCCATTTAAATCTCCTCCAATAAAAACTTTTTCTTCAAGAGGTATCTTTTATATTAATTCTTCTAAGTCATTCCATAAATTTAATTTAGAAGTCATATCCAAACATACTTGAGGAGCATAAGGACTTATAATATTAACAATATTAGCATTAATAATAATCATTAAAACTATAATTCTATCTCCAATCCTATTCATTTTTATAACATTAACCTTCAAACTCTTATTTATAATAACACCTACACCATTTCTAGTATAACTCTTACCTGAATACCAAAGTTTAAATCATGAACTATCGATTTCCTTAGCCTTCTCTCCAACCCATTTAGTTTTTGAATGCACAAAATATTTAATTTTCTATGAAGTATAATATCTATTAATTCTATTAATTTTCCTGTAAGGGAACCTATATTATAAGATCCTCTCCTAATTTTAGTTTCATGTTTTTTAGTATCATGAACTAGCTTTTTTGCCTATATTCATCCTTGATGTGGGAACCCTTTCCTATTTAAAACTGCACCAGGGCACTGGTGTCGCGGCCCTTATACACTTGTCACTATATTCAGGCCCTAGCATTAACACAATTCTTAAGGGATTCATGTCTTTAATATTCGATAAGTTTTATGCTGGATATCGACTACCTAAGTTAACCCTCCACTTTACGCATCTAGGCTGGGACCTGACACTGATATTATTTAATTTAACTATCTTACAATAAATTTAAATCATTAATATTTAAAGTTTCCATTATTTTTTCCATAAGCCGTCAACCAACCAGAACATCAAACATACTTTAACTAAACTTCTTATATAGACATATTCAAAACCACACAGCCTCCTTTCACCTCCTCAGATGGCTTTCTAGATAACCAACTCTAGTTTTAGACTAGGCCAATGTTTACTTCTTATTGCTGGTGCCAAGATTTTGGAGCTTTTATGCATATTTAGTTGTTAGAATTAAAATTAATTGATGTTGATTGTTTATTAATTTTAATGGGTGTTAAATTAATTTAATTGGTTTTTATGGTGTTAATTACATTAAAGTTAGGGATGATTTACATGCTCATACGGGGCTATTAAATAAAAGGGAGCACAAAATCAAGCTATAAAATTAATATGTTTTGTGTAGCTGTTAAAGCATGTTAAGGAACTCCCTTTCAATTGAAGAGTGACATTCGAGTCTGATTTGAAATATATTTAAAAAATTTCACATATTAAATATAGTCAATTTATATATATATATATATTATATACATATATATATATATATATATATATATATATATTATATATATATATATATAATATATATATACATAACTATATTATTCATACATATATATATATATATATATTATATATAATTATATATTATATATATACAAGATTTATATTAAAAGTTATATATCAAATCATACATAGTCTTTGGCATGTCTATTTTAATTATAACTAGGGGGTCTTAAGTAACGCTCTACAAGATGCAAATAGATCATTTACTAAATTTTAAATGTAATTTGATTTCAATTGATTGTATTGTTAAAGGTGATTTAGAAGGGAATTAAAACTTTAATTTTTATTATCCAAAGAGGAAAAGAACTAAAATTTCACAGGTTGTTTAAACCCTAAAGAATAAGTCCTAAGGCTAACCAAGAGAGGGGATGAATTGGAAGTTTAAAAATTTTCTTAATCAAACAAGAATTTTAAACCTCTTTATACAAAAATAGAACTAATTTTATAATAAAAAATAGATATTTTGACCATATATCAAATCATAAAAAGTGTAGAAATTAAAATACGGTAACAGTAATAAAAAAACACACCAAAATTTATAGTGGTTTGGTGAACTTGACCTATATCTACTCGTTGGAGACTCCCTCTCCAAGTATTGCATTAAAAAGAAGTGACTCTCTTTTTGCTCCCACAGTAAGGCAGAGAAGCATGTATAAATATTGTTTCACATCCTCGGGGAGGTAGAGAACTGTGACTCTTTTACAGGCAGAGAACCTTAACTCTATCTTCACCCTTCTGGTGATGGTCAGAGAATTATAAATTTATTTACACTCTTTAAGTGATGATCAGATAACCACGATCTTTACTGAGGAACCTCTTCTATGGAGCCATAAAGATTCCAGGTAGACACTTGTAGTTACTAGGCAAGATTCTTATTTGGATTAACCTTATGAATCCCCTATAAACTTCTCCCTCATAAAATCTCCCTCTCTTCTATCACCATGCTCTCCTTCTTCTCTCCCTCATTCTCCCTCTCAAGTAGACTAAGAAGCCAAAGATTTCTAACAAGTGTGTTAGAGATCCTTAAATAGATGGCTTCAAAAAACTCTAATTTCTAAGCCATCCATCTTATGTTCGCATAGTACAGTAGATGTATTGTATGGTATGATCAGTTAAATTCAAAATCCTCCAGTAAGATCATTTAGTTGAACTATTCAAATTTTATAATACATCATACAGTACAATCTAAACTTGTATGGTACGATATGAACAAAATCCTACTGTTTATTTGGGCCGATCCTTAGGACATCCAAGTTTATACATTGGTGATCGTGTGATATATGGAGATCGTGTGGTACTATCAATATAAAAATAATGGTTTTCATTTGGTATGTTCAAAGGGATGAGAAATTTTGTACAGGGGTAATCATACAATACGAACCTGTTTGTATGGTACGATCAATCATAATAATTATCCATGATTTGATTGTGTGATATCACATGATTAATTAAGAAAGATATTAATTAGTGCATAAAATTTGATCCAGATCATGCTGTAGGATCAGAATATAAATAGTATATTTCTTCATGTTGGTGGTTAGGGTTTTGTAGAGCACAATAGATCATACAGTATGCAATTATAGCATATAGTACGATACACATATCATATAATATGAAGCAAAATTGTATAGTATAAATTACTCAAAAAATAGACTATCACAAAAAAAAAAAAAACATTTCTTTCTGCCCTTGTGTGTGTGCAAGGTTGCTTAGCAAAGCTATCCATCCAAATACTTAAATTGGGCTCATTTTGTGCCTCATTTAAGACTTAAAGATTTACCAGAAAAGAAAGCTAATTTAGATTGGGATTATTTTGTGCCTCATTTAATAGCTTTATACGTACATTACGCATCTTTTACTTTTGATACACTTAATGCATCTTTTACTTTTGGCATTATTGCGCATCTTTTGATTTTAGGCTTATTTTGTTCCTCTTTTATTTTTTTTGCAAATTGCTTCCTTTCTAAATCTCTAAGGATCTTAGTTGTAAGATTATCTTCCAAATAGATGAGAAGAATAACTCATTCTCTTATATAAGGAGGAATAACCTATAAGGCAAACTTGAGCTTCTCAAATACAAATAAAAGCCTAATATATAAAAATAATGAATTTCATTTGTCGAATTTGCATAATATATCCTTGAAATAAAAACATGCAATAAAGTTAAAAAGATTTCATTTCAATCATCTTAATTCTAATTCAATTTAGATTTATCAGGCAAAGAAACTAAAATGGGATATATAAATTCATGAATTTTGATCCTATTAATTTAAAATTATCAGTAATTACTTATTTAAACCATTTAAGTAAGAGTAGAGGTATATTTAAACAATGAGAAAAATCACGGTTTAGGCCAAGTCAAGTCATACATTATGATTTTATTTATATAGTATGAGTTTATTCATACAATATGAATTCATTCATACAATACAATTTTATTCATACAGTATGAGTTTACTCGTATAGTATGGTATAAGTCACACAGTACAAGGGAAAATTAATAGAAAACATTAATTTGGTAGATTGAAAAAACTATCAAATAAAGAGCACCAAAATGAGATCTACGAGCTTAAAAAGTAAGAGGGAAAATACTACTTTAAAGAAAAATATTTTTTATTTTAAATTACAAAATAAGGACTTGAAAGAAAAGTTTCATTTCAAAACAACATACAAACAAACATGCATAAACTTAAAAGTAAACAATATAATCACAAAAAGAATAAAAGAAACTAGTACGGTGATGGATCTTGATATGAAGGTGGAGGTGGTGGAGGTTGAAAGAACAGGCTAAAACTGTCATACTGCTGTTGGATTATGGTGAACTGATATTGAATGTTTCCAAACTTCTTCCTGACCTAACCCATATCATTATTGTGTTGGAACTACTATTGATCCAGTTGAGTCTATAGTCTATCAAATCTTTGAATCATCTCCTTATATTGGTAGTGGTGAGGAGATGGTGTAGGTACAGGATTAGCTTCTCCTTCATAATCAAAGAGAGGATATTTAGGCTCCTGTTCCCCATGAAATAGCATTTATAAATAGAAATTTAAAAAGTAGATTAGAATGTGATCAAGTGGTGTAGGATATATGAAGTTGTATTTTTTAAATAGCATATATCCTACGAGATGTCCTAAGGAAATGTTATGCTTTCTCCTAATGGCTGGTAGTCGAATGCATATGAGGCTTTGGATGTAGTCAATTAACATTTGAGCTTCATCCATTTGGGTATTTTACATGATTAAATAGGTAATAATTGATAGTAAGGGAGTCATATTTATTTGGTCTCCAGCTTTAGGTATGATTGAAGTTCTCAGAACATGCTAGATAATCCTAGAATTCTGGTTAAGGATCTAAACCAAAGGTTTGTAAAGATTAAGGGAAACATATTTTAGCAAAAGGTTCAGAGCACTCCAACCAAAATCAGATCTAGAGGAATTGGCTAGAGGTCTATTCCCTTTGGTGTTTAGTTTATGATGGATTAATCCTTTGTCTTCTTTGGTTATTTCTACATTTTGGCAACACACTCGGAACATCATAACCATGGCATCCCCACTAATCCTAAGATTAGTGAGAAATTCATACATGAGTTCAAAATGGAAGGGATGGGTCAAGGTTAGTAGTTATTGAGTGCAGTTGAGTTGAAAAAGTTCATTACAAGGAAGCTAAGAGCCTAGTGATTAAGAAATCTAGAGGGCGTGATCTTGACTTCCTTATATTTTTGTAGTCCGCTTCATCAAAATCTATTAGAAATTGCTCATCTGCAATACTTTGATAGGAGGAAGATCCTTGAGTTTGATGACTATATTTCCCACCGGCCATTGTAAGGATTGGAATCTAAGAAGGATGGATCTTAAGAGAAGTGTGAAAGTTTTGAGAGGGTCTGGCTGTTTAAATAGAAAATGAACATATTATACCATATGATTGTGGGATCGTATGAGATGATCTTATGCAATTATTTTGACCATACAATTTGTTAAAGTTATGTATGATTGTATTGATTGTACAATACAATCAAATATTATACGTTATTATTAGAGGCATGGATATCATCCCAAGGATTCAAGCTGTAAGACTATTAACAAAAAGGTTCATACAATATGAATGGATGTTTGTATAATATGATCCATAATAAATGATGTACCAAAATGAATTCAATTCATCCCAAATGGAGTTAACACATGGATCAAACCATACAAGGAGGTGTTCATGCAGTACGATGGTCAATGATATATATAATATGAATTGTTCATCAAGCTATGGGTTATGATTAGCATTGCTATGCAAATCATACAATATGAAAAGGTATTTGTACAATATGATGATCAATGATAGATATAATCTTGATTGTTCAACAAGCCAAGGTTATGATCAGCATTGCTATACAGATCACATAGTATGAATGTGGATTGTACAGTACAAATTTGGATGACATTTTTTTTGTTATGCAGAATAGATAAAGGGGTTCAGTAAGGTGATTTGTGTGATGATCGGATACAACATAATAAAAAAAATAAAGATAATAATAAAATAAAAAATAATAAAAATAAAAATCATGAAAAATCACAGGGCAAAAACACATACATTGAGAAGCTCATAAATAGTTGATTTCAAGTGATAAGATAAACAGTATCTAGCCCAAAAACCACATGCTCCCACTGAGTCTTTTGCGAGATCTCTCAATTCCAAAGAAAAAAAAAAAATTGGGAGCCCAGGTGACTTTGGGTCCCTTCTTAAATTTGGATAAATTATTAGAATGCATGTCATGCTATTTTTGATGCAGCTTTGGTCTCCACACCTAATATGTTCTATGATAAATAGAGCAAGTGTGGCGAATGTGACCTAACATGCCACATAGATAACATCTAACATTACGAAAAGGGTTAACTAACCTATAATAGTTATGATTCCTATTCCTAGGTTTATGAGATGCATGACATAATGAATACTTACAAACAAGTTTATTTTGAAAAGCCTTTACTATTTCTAATAACATTTTATTAGCACCTTCAAGAGCAAAAATTTCATTTTTAATGAGTACTCACTGAGATCTAAAATGTTAACACATACTTTTAAATTTTTAAATGATTTTTCTAAATTAAGATGCAATTCTTTCAAAGACTCATGTGTTTTAGATAAATTAGAATATTTATTATTCAATTCATCAAACTCATCCAAGAAAGCCAAATGATCCTTATCAACATCAGAACCATCATTTATAAGCATTTCATTTTCTTTTTAAAGAACTGAGCATTCAGTTTCCAAGCTAGCATGCTTCTTTTTTAATTTCCTATAAGAATCATGAATTTTTTAAAAATATCAAGTAATTCATTGTATGAAAGTTGACATATCTCATCTTGATCAGACTGATCAAGATAGCCATTTTCCATTAAGCACAAATTTTTCACTTCCTCTTCTGCTTCTGTTCCAGATAAATCTAAAGTAGAGTTTACTAAAAAAGCTTTTTGAGATTTCCATTTGTCCTTATGGAACTTGGCTTTTTCTTCAGTATTTTCCTTGCTTTGGTAGCCTTTAAGAGTTGGTCTATCAGTTTTAATGTGCCCTGATTTCCTACATTCATAACAAACAATATCATCATAAGCTTTTAAATTTCTATAATTCTTACCTTTGTTCCACTATTGATGATGCTTTTGCATTTTCCTTAGAAAGATTCTGAACTGCCGAGTCATTAGTGCAATTTCTTCATCTCCTTTAGAGGAACTTTCTGAATCACTAGCCCTAAAGGCTATAATTTTCTCCTTCTTTTTTTCTCCTGCAGCAAGCTATTTTTGGTACACTCCTTGCTTGTAGACAATGAGTGATCCAAGAAAATTATCAATAGAATAAATATTTAAATCCCTGTATTCTATAATAGCAGTAATTTTTTGCATCATAAGAGGAAGATAAATAATTATCCGGCTACACTCAAGGTGGTCAAAACGGCTTGGGATATTAATATCAGGGAAGTCAAGCTCATATTTTAAACTCAAAGTTTAGAATATCTCTTAGATCTCTTTTCATTTGGAGTAAAGCTAAGAAGGTAAATCTGAATTTATCTAAAGATAAACTGATGGAAAATATATTGGAGCTTCAAAATTAACAAGCAGAAATGGTCGGCTCTCTGATGAATATTGCTGAAAATTAAAAGCCAAGGTGTTGGAGTTGAATTCTACATTGGCTAGATTGAACACATGGTGGAAACAAAGAGCTAAAGTTAAATGGATGGTTGAGGGAGATTGCAATTCAAAATTTTTTCATTCCTATGCTAGTGCAAAAAGAAGGTTGAACATCATTGTGAAGATCAAAGATGAGGATGGTAATGTTTTGGAAGAGCAAAATCAAATTGAAGAAATACTTATCCATTTCTTTAAGCAAAAGTGGAGGGAAAGAAATTACACGCTGGAGGGTTGGCCTAAGCCGATCTATACCCTGAATTGTGGAGACAAATCTTGGCTAGCAAGAGATTTCTCGGTAGAAGAGGTAGAGTTTGTTATCAAACAATTGGGAAGCAACATTGCACCGGGTAGTGATGGAATCACACACTCCTTTTTGAGATCTTATTGGGACATAAATAAAATAGATTTTGTGAATGCAATCAGTTATTTTCTACAACATGGAGAAATGGATAAATCATGTAAGGATACCTTGATAGTGCTAATTCCCAAAGTTTCAAATCCTTTAGCTCCTTCCAACTTTAGGCCAATCAGTCTTTGTAACTCTATTTACAAAGTGGCGGCTAAAGTCATTCTTAACAGGCTCGTCTTGGTTATACCCAAAGTCATTTCAGAGGAGCAAGCGTCCTTCATCCAAGGGAGGTCTATTTCAGATCATGTTTTGATTGCTCAAGAGGTGTTTCACAAATTTAGGTTTTCCAAATCTAATAAAGGCTTAGTAACTTACAAGGTTGATATGGAACAAGCTTATGACACAATGAGTTGGGGTACTCTTGAAGGAGTCTTGAAATACTTTGAATTCTCTCCATTGTTCTCCAAATTAATTTTGGAATGTGTGTTAGAGCCAAGGTTTTCAATTATTATCAATGGGAGCCAATCAGAATGGATTGCAACCAAGAGTGGTTTCCGGCAAGGCTGCCCATTGTCCCCATTTCTTTTTATATTGTGCTCTCAGCTTTTTCCAAATGCACTAGCTTTGACTTCTATTGGAGTTAACATCTCTACTTCTGGACCTCAGATTTCACATTTGCTATACGCAGATGACATTTTTTTATATTCTGAAGCTATCAAGAAGGTGTCTTTGGAGGTTAAAGGGATCCTTTCCAATTTCAGCAATTGGACCGGTCAATGTATAAATATTGGAAAATATGGAGTTCTCTTTGGAAAGGTGGTTGATAAAAGGAGGAGGAGAGCTATTACAAGAACTTTGGGTATCAAGGAAGTAAAAGAATTTTCTTACCTTGGAATCAAGATGGCACTAAAAAGATTGGAGGCTACTGATTATCAATTCATCATTGAGAAATCATTAAAGAAAATCAACACTTGGGGAAGCAAGATCATATGATTGGCTGGGAAGATAGCTTTAGTGAAATCGATCACTTTGGCTATGCCTACTTTCTATAGCACCCATTCCTTGGTCCCTATAAGCATTCTTGAAGAAATTAACAAAATATGCAGGAGTTTTATTTGGAATAAGCCCGATGGTGAAATTGGCATTCATTGTGTTAAATGGGAGAAGTTGTGAAATCCTGTAGATAAAGGAGTAAGGGGATTATGCTCACCTATCGCCAAAGTGGCTGAACTGAGAGCAAGACTTGCATGGAGATTTTTGAATAAAAATTGTTTTTTATTCAAATTGTTGGCTCCTAAATATGGGTCCAAGATTGTAGAAGACAATTTAAAGAGGAATGTATCTTCATCTTGGAAATTAATCACTGATGGAGGTAAAGTTCTACAACCTTTCTTAAAATGGAGTGTGGCTAATGGGTCATTTATTAATGTATTTGAAGATAAATGGCTGCTTGATAGGAGCTTAAATGAATGGCCTTCTTTTGTTGTGCCTCACGAAGAAGAACCGATATAGCTAGATAAATTCATTAAAGACAAGGAATGGAATGTGATTAAAATTGAGGAAATTATTTGGTAATAAAATGGTGGAACTCATTTTACACACAAATATAATGTGTGATCAATGGGAGGATAAACCAGAGTTGATTTTAAATAGAGCGGGGAGATCAATTTTTGGAATGATTGCTGAAGCCAGATTTCATTATCAACCTGAGTGTAAATACTCAAAATGAATGAACAAAGCTAAACTAAGCCCAAGGGTGGAGACTTTCTGCTGGAGACAATTCAAGGAAGCTATCCCAACTTACCATTTTCTGGTTCATAGAAGATTGCAAGGAAACCAAATATGTCCAAGGTGTATGGACGACATTGAAGATATGGAACATATTCTTTTCAAATGTTCCAAGATTAAGGAGGTTTTCTCACATATTAACAAATGGGGATTTGGAATTCATTTCTTTGAAAACTTTTAAGAATGCTGCAGTTGGATGGATCAAACAGCAGCTCACAATGGTATGATTCTCAATTTGTTCATCAATGTCTTGTTTTTTTCTTGGAAGGCTGGAAACAAGTTTACTCATGATAAAGTGGTTGAAGGTGCTATTTCGATGGCTACTAATGCAGTTTGCTATTCTTCCATATCTAAATTGATTGTTAATGCTAATTCGGATCAATGGGATGCTAACCAGCCCCTTAAGCTGTCCAAAATTTGGCATCCCCTCCCACCCGAATGGTTAAAAATTAATGTAGATGCTTCTCTTGATACCTCTTATAAAGCTAGTTTTGGAGGTGTTATACATGATAGCAAGGGGAGATTCTTATTGGCCTTTGGAAAAAAATACATTCATTGGTATGTTTATTATTTGGAGCTTCTAGCTATCTAGTCTTTGAAAGAAATCATTAAAGATTGGATGTTCAAATACAAGGGAGCTATCATTCAAGGAGATAATGCAAATGTTATTAAAAGGCTTCAAAAGGCAAGGATTAATGACTTCAACGATGAAGAAGACTTTGAATTCTTTAGAGAGTTTAATTTTGTTATATTCTATTGTGTATATAGAAGTAGAAACAGGTTGGCCGATTGGTGTGCAAAGTATGCCACAGCTAACAGTTTTATTTGGGAAGAACTTTGCTTGAATAAGATTCCTCCTTCATTTGTGAAGTTATTGAAGGAGGAATCTACTTTGTAGTTGTTTCTTTTGGTTTCCTTTGATTTTAATGCATTTATTGCTCTTTTAAAAAAAAAAAACATAAAATTCTATTTACTTTGTCAAAATTTGATAATTCATTACCTAAAGCATGTAGGGAT
Organism: Dendrobium catenatum; assembly: GCF_001605985.2. Lineage (NCBI taxonomy): Eukaryota > Viridiplantae > Streptophyta > Magnoliopsida > Asparagales > Orchidaceae > Dendrobium > Dendrobium catenatum. Next base: position 6,377 of record NW_021356244.1, on the reverse strand, counting down.
CTGATGATTTATGTAATCCTAGTATATATTTCAGATATGGATTCACTAGGTTACATGCGAAAGAGTTCATATTCTTGCAGCAAAAAATGTAACCTAGATTGTCTCACTTCGCTTGTTCCTTCATAAGTAATGCATAATATATCCCAAATTTTATTTTCAATAGTACAGGTAGATACACACATGTGATCTTCAAATTTCAAAGCATAAATTAAACAGTTTAGGCATTTAGCATTCAATTGGGCTAAATCTTTATCATCAGTAGTCCATTCAAAAAAATGGATTTTAGTTTTAACATCATTTACTAATCATGAAGGTGCAAAATAACCATCATGAACAAGCATCCATATGCAATAATTAATTAATTATAAAATATAGACATACGAGTTTTCAAATAATCAAAAGGTATATTTTCTAATAAAGGTGGTATAGTAATTGAATAGCCTTCCACCCTGTTGTGATTACCAAAGTTATCCATGGATCTTAATTCAAAAGTTTTCTAAAACTTAATCTTATGAATCCCGCTCTAATACCACTTGAAAGTTTGTGAGGGTGGTTAAATGCTAAAGAACTAGTCCTGAGGCAAACCAAGAGGAGGGTGGGTAAATTGATTGTTAAAACAATTTATTAATCAAACAAAAATTTTAAACCTCTAGAAGCAGAAATAGAACTAATTCTATAATAAAAAAAAATAAATATTTTGACCATAGATCAAATCACAAAAAGTGCTGAAATTAAAATGTGGTAAAAGTAATAAGAAAGAATACACCAAAATTTATAGTGGTTCAAGTAACTTTATCTACATCCACTCCTTGGATACTCCCTCTCTAAGTATTGTACTAAATAGAAGTGCCTGTCCTTTTGCTCTCACAACAAGGTAGAGAAGCTTATATAAATGCTATTTCACCTCCCTGGTGCGATAGAGAATTGCGACTCTTTTTCAGGCAGAGAACCTTAACTCTATTTTCACCCTCCTGGTGAAGGTTAGAGAACCATAAATTTATTTTCACCCTCCAGGTGATGGTCAGATAATCACAATCTTTGATGAAGAAATTCTTCTTCGAAGCCATAGAGATTCCAGGTAGACACTTGTAGGTACTAGGCAAGATTCTTGCTTGGAGCAACCTTGTGAATCCCCTCACAACTTCTCCCTCACAAAAGATCCCTCTCTTGCCTCACCAAGCTCTCCTTTTTCTGTCCCTCAAGCTCCCTCTCAAGAAGAATAAGTAGCCAAAGGTTTTTAACAAGAGTGTTAGAGATACTTAAATAGAGGGCTTGAAAAAACACTATTTTTCAAGCCATCCATCTTTTGTTTGTACAATATGGTAGATGTATCGTACAGTAGGATCAGTTCAATTTAGAATTGTCCAACAAGATTATTTAGATGAACTATTCAATTTTTATAATACATCATATATTATAATCTAAACTTGTATGGTATGATATGTATAAAATCATTCTATTTATGTGGAACGATCCTTGGGACGGCCAACTTCGTACATGAGTGATCATCTAACACTATAGATATTGTATGATACGATTAGTAAACAAATCATGGATTTAATTTAGTATGCTCTTAAGGATGATCAATTTTGAACATTGGTAATCGTATAGTACGAACTAATTTGTACAACATAATCAATCAAATAATTTTCCAAGATTTTATTGCAAGATATACTGAGATTAATTAAGAAAGATATTAATTAGGGTGTACAGTATGGGCCAGATCATATTATACGATCAGTACATAATTAATATATTTCTTCATGTTGGCAGCTAGGGTTTGGAAGAGCATAATAGATATTACAGTACAAGATTAAATCATACAGTATGATACATATATTATATAATATGAAGAAAAATTATATAGTACGAATTACTCAAAAAAATAGACTCTCTAAAAAAAACATTTCTATCTCCCCCTATATGTGTGCAAGGTTGCTTAGCAAAGATATCCATCCAAATACATGATATGAATTGAGAAAGGAAAAAAAAGAATAAATTGAAATAATAGACCCAGTCTTGAGCTGATCAGAATTGTAAGTGAATAGTGGATAGAATTCCTGAAACGTTAGAACACAGAACAAAAATAATATCCATAACACAATAAAAACCAGTATCAGACACAATAATATTTGTTATTATCAAAACAAAAACACAGTACTTAGATCAGATCTATAATAAGAACATCCCACAATGAGAGAGTTCTTATCCACTTGAAGATCTAAATTTGGATAGTTTTAAAATATCCATAGGAAAATGAAATCACCCCTTTCAAGGTGAGTTACTTTTCATTTAGATATCTGGATCTGATGAATCCATGGAGCTCACAAAAAGGTGAAGAAGTTAAGACTAAGAAGAATCTCTTTCTCAAAGTCACTTGAGCCTCAGGAGCAAGATTTGGGTTGTTGTGAGTGGTACCTGAACACTTTACCTTTTCTACAGACCTTTGGATGTAATATTAAATGACACTTGACATATGGATTGTGAATTTATTTAATTAATTTAATTTTATTTGATTACTCTGCTTATAATTAAGATTGTATGCTTTTCTTAGATTGGTGATCACATCTTGTAGTAAGATTTAACCTGGAATTTGATCAGAGGCTCATAAGAGAATGTTAAAAACTTTTTCTACTTTGAACAATTAAAAAAATTTATGCTCACACAGAAACTCTAATGATTTTAAGAAGGAAGCTTGAATCACTGAGGGTCATAAGCTTTCATATTAATCTTTCTTCTCCTTATTAGGCACCTCCCTGCCTATGGGTTCTGATAGGCCACCTAACATGTTAGAGTGCATTCATGTCAAGGGGAAGTTGTGTATTCCTTAAGATAAAATTTATTATTAAGACTAGTTTTAAAACTACATCATATTTAATTTAAGCATTTGTTGAGTCAAATATCATCCATCACATTAGAAACATATTTAAATGACCCTAAAATTTAATTACATTTTTATTACAAGCTTCATTTTACCCAACATCAGCCAAGAAGCCTATTAGGATCTGCACTAGATGTCGGCCCCATTTAATTAAATTTAAATAAATTGTTTCCCTACTAGTCTTACATAAAAGATCAGACTAATGGATTTTAAGAACTTAGGTAGTTAGCTGGCTCCCTAATCCAGGTTGAGATAAGACCATATTTATACTGTATTAGCTAGGTTCATGCTACTAATTTTTAATACCCAATTTAGATTCATGTTCTGAGGTAGATTTAGACTATAAGACCTCAACATTCGAGAATTGAATCCCAATTTTCTAATAACATTGACAGCTAAAATCATAATTCAAAGCGCAACATGTTGGGTAGACCGAGGTGTTTTAGAATTATTTTAGAATCTTAAACATCTTCTACTTTTCTTTCTTTGTCCTCCAGAAATAAGCACTCTAATTTGATTAAATTCCAATTGAATTTCCAATCTCACTTCTTTGACATCAATATTTGAAAACTCTTTTAATATAATTTATATTATTATTTTAATCAAGTGTGTTTGTAGGAGACTTAGGTTTCCTATGATGTAATTAACTATGAGGGCTTATTCTTGTAGGAGATTTAGAACCCAAATCAAAATTTTAAAATCAATTTTTTAAAAATTTAATTATTTCTCTTTAGGAAAATCAAATTTAATGATCATTATTATCATATTAAAATAGCTGATTATGAATGATACTTTCTTTCATTGGGAAGATATATCATTCTATTATTATGATTTTGATTATAAAATAAATGATCTCTTATGTAGATTATTATAATCAAATGCTTGATCAAACACCTTCGGGGTAATATGTAGTTCTTCCCTGAGTTTATCTATGTTAATCTTGATAAACTTGTAGTTTTATAATCTGAACACATTAGGGAATGATATCTTTGCCTCTCGGGATGAAATATCATTCATAATGATGTGCTAAATCACAAAATTGAAAATTTGAAAATTAAATTGTCCCAAAGAAAATTAATCATTTCAAAAACAACTTTTTCAAACAAATAAAAAAATGGCAACTCTACTAAGGATAAATATATCTCTCCATCTTTAATAATTATATAAATTTTATTACATTGGTAGTTTTGACTACCTTGCTTATATTGGTCTCTCTATGTATTTCTTTCTAGAGTGAGTGTGGCCAACATCATTAAGACATGTCAAAAAGAAAGGTGAGCAAGAAAACTTATATCAAAGCCGGGATTTGATATTTTGCCTCTAAGGTTAATTGGTAGAGAAAAAGAGTCAAGCAAATCCTTGAAAATCCTCCCATAAAGGTTGTAGACATACATGCTCAAATAAATCTCAAGTTTGCTAAGTTTCATAATTTATAGAAAGCCCTTCAGTTTCAAAACCCAGATTGAATTCTCTTTAGCAAAATTCAGGCTTTAACATTTTACCCTCTAGCCAGCTGGTGAGGTGAAAGAGTAGAACCAATATTTTTTGAGTTTTCCCAATAAATTAGAAAACCCTTATGTTGAAAGTAAATTCAATATATTAAGTTTCATGGATTTGAGAAAACTCTATCAAAATCTCAAACTTCTAAAATCCTTTTTAAAAAATCACTCAAATCAATTTTGATCATCATTATTGTATGTTTCCTATAACAACCTCTTGTAGTTTAGCATATGCAATGCAAGTTCAAATCTAAATCTAGGCTTTGATAATTTTCCCCTGAATCAATCAACAAGGAGAAGGAGTCCAGCCAAAATCTCTTGATTTTCCCTCAAATTTGTAATCTATTATTTTGAAGGCAAATTTGAGGTGTTGAGCTCTAAAACTCAAGGGAAATATTTCAACTTTGAAAAATTTCAAACCTCTCTTCAAGATCCATTCAAATCAAATCTAGATTATCATTGCTTTTTGTTTTTTCTGCAACATTCCCTTGTAGTCAAACATATATAATAAATATTCAAGTTTTCATCAAATTGAAATCATCCTTTATATTTTATCATTGCATACAAAATTATAGCTCTTATAATTTGGTATATATGATAAATATAAGTTTCTCTTCATATTCAAATTAAAAAATTCTAATTAAAATCTTTTCTTTTCAAATCTCAGAAAATCAATCAAACTCTAAAATAATGGTTAGCAAGAGTCTTTTCAATTGACTAGGATATGTACATTGAGGAATTAGTTTTGAACAACTCAATCCAATTAAGAATGAGATTCAAGACTTTGAAACCGTTAGTTAATGGGGGAGTAATTGTCAACCTTGCCGTTAGTGCGATAAGGATATTCCTCTGGTAGTGATAGTAGTAAGGGTGGGGACTGACTCCCCCATTCCCATAATGGAGGGAGCTCTCACCCCCTTGCCTACTATGTCCTCCATGGAAGATAAGGAACAAAAACTTGTTATTGAATCTGAAGTTGAGACTGTGTTTGATAAGGGGTCCTCCAGTTTTTAAATCCCCTTCACCACTAATAACGCAAGAAAAAACTACCTAAGGAGGGTCAGGAAAATGATAATAAAGACATAAAATGGCCAAGCTGAAGGCTTTAAGTAAAGTTGAACATGTGGGTACTGAGGAGCTGCCCATTCTTGCCACTTCTATACTCGTCAAGGGTAGTCAATTCTTTCGCCTTGTAGTTGCTGCAAGGGAGGAGAGAGACTCTAGGACAACTAGCTCTCCACCATGCCTGGTGGACTACTTTATCCAAAAGATCTAGAAGGAGAATCAAACTTTAAGAATAAAGATATTAAAGAATATCATCCAAACATGTGTTGTCCAAGCAAGCTAGAGAAAGAAAAAATACATGAGACACCTAAATGAGGTGATCCCATACATGATTAGGAAAGAAGTGTTAAGAGAAGAAAGTTTGGAGACAAGAATCTGACTCCTCAACTAGTGAGGAGAAATAAAAAATTTGTCACGCATCCTCTCACTTCATTATTAGTGGATGGATGTCATTAGGTGTCGCGCCTCTCATCTGCAAAGGTGGAAGATATAGTTATGACCAAATCTGGTTGAGACCTTCCCCATAATAGTAGGCCACCGATCCCACCTTAAAGATTTTCTAAGTTGGCCCCTATGACAGCGAAGACAAAAGAGGCTATTAAAGATTTTAAAAGTTCAAGATGCTAAGGGTAGAAGACTCATGTAACCAAAGGAGTAGTATGTACCTATAAAGTTGAATAAATCTATAGGAATTCTGTCAGAGATAGTTTATTCCAATCACTAAATGATGTCCCTAGACTCCCTATTGAGGGATGTGAAGAATCTACCCCACCTAACGTAGGAGTCCCTACCCTTCAAGCTCCTTTATCACTTTTTCAAGATGCATGCCCCTCACCCTATGGAGTTCATCAGCCTCAGGACTAAAAACCCTGGGACAATCATGTTGAGTCTAATGAATAGGTTGTTAGACCTAAGTTAATGTCCCAAGGCTA
>NW_021356243.1:0-539 GCF_001605985.2 Dendrobium catenatum | reverse complement strand
CCGCGGGCGATCGCCAGTAAACCCCCGGTTAATCGCCGGTGGCTTACAAGTTGTTAGAACCACAAGAATTACTGGCCGCCGAATTATTGTCAGCAACCGCTAATAATTACCAGTGGCTTTAGTGAACTTTCGGCATCATTAATTAACCGTCTGGTATAGAGGTTTCTGGCAGCCAAACCGCCGATTAGCCGCTGGAAACATGTAGCATTTGAAAAAAAAATCTCCGGTTGAAGAAGAATATCGGGGCGTGAGACTCAAGGAGACCGGAGAGGAGAGGAGTTCGGCTTGGGGGCAAGATCTTCTGCCAGAGGGAGTTTATCGGCGCCAGATTCCTGCGATGTACTCAGAGACGTGATCGCGAGAGGGGGGCGAGCATCTACAACAGCGAGAGAGAAGTGCGAAGAAGTGAGGAGGAAGGCTCGGGATGGGTATATTTAGGGCTTTTTTTGGAGGTTTTCCAGCAGTCTAAACTGCTGGAAATTAATTACTTAATACCGGCGGCCTCAGCCGCCGGTTAAGGCGCCGGTATTAAATAAACC
>NW_021356242.1:0-227 GCF_001605985.2 Dendrobium catenatum | reverse complement strand
TTAAATCATAAAAGGATTACAGCAAAGTAAAAAGGTCTAACCCCTCACACTTTCCTCTTGTAACAAAGAGAAAAAAGTGGCGGGGATGTCATTACACCAAACATCCTTCCAAACAAAATTACCCCCTAAAGCCTTGGAGGCACAAAAGTCGGCAGCCATGTTGCTCTTTCTCGGCACCTTCATAAACAGAATTTGGTGGAAGTGGGCTAGAAAGGAGAGATCCGGTC
>NW_021356241.1:0-551 GCF_001605985.2 Dendrobium catenatum | reverse complement strand
TGTATACTATAAAAGCTAAAATTAAAATTATATGATTTTCTTACAAAATGAAATGTAAAGGTGGCTAAATAGAGCATGCGAGAAATTTTTCCATGCGATTGATTTTTAGCTTGCAAAGTAAATGATATTTCAATAAATATGTTTGGTCTATATTTTTTCCTCTGTTATGTATTATATCCTTCCACTCAAAATAAAGATGCATTTGACTGTGGCATAGAATATTGATTCACTTGATTGGATCCACTTGGCAACAAAGAAGGAAGAGAAACCGTCATAAACAAGGCATTCTTCTTTATTTTCTCAACATTTGCGTCTACTTTTTTGTAATTCTTGAAGTTGTATAATGTTATTTTGGGCATGATTGAACACTTCCCTCAAGCTATCTAATCCAGTTCTCACCTTAGAATATATTTCTTATACTTTCCTTGACAAAATTGACTTTGAAGTATATGTTTACTCTTTCTCAAAGGTTTCTTATACATTCACAAAGGTTTTGTATCATCCTCTACCAAAGTCAGGGAATGTAATTTTAGTAGTAATAGACCTAGTTG
>NW_021356240.1:0-224 GCF_001605985.2 Dendrobium catenatum | reverse complement strand
GTCAGTTAGGAGGTAAGTACGCTGAAGTCAGATTTTTTTATATTTTATTACGAAGGTTTGAAGTTTTGGTCTAATTTTGACTTAGAGTTGAGATGATTTATGAAAATTCAATTCAATTCGGAATAGGGTTTAAGTCCCTTAGTTATGAATTATTGAAGTTTGGGTATTTAATGAATTTTTGAAATTATTTAATTAAAGGCCTTAAGTTTTAATTTAGAATGATT
>NW_021356239.1:0-349 GCF_001605985.2 Dendrobium catenatum | reverse complement strand
AAAGCATTTCTTTATTAGATTTAAATGAGAATTTGACACTTAATAAAACATAATGAAGAAAAATGATTCATATGGTTGATCCCACGTAGTGGAATAAATGCTTGATATTATTGTTGTATATTTTATGCACGTGCAATTTTACTAGTATATATAAGAAAATAAACAAATAAATATTAAACTTTAAAAATAATATTTTGAAATAAATTAGAAAATCATGTGTATAATATATATTTTGTATGAAATAATTCAACAATCTTTTTCTTGACCGAAATAAATAAATAAGAATATTATGATAAAATATAACTTAAAATAGTTAAATATAATAAGAAAAAAAATGTATTCAAACATT
>NW_021356238.1:0-372 GCF_001605985.2 Dendrobium catenatum | reverse complement strand
CCTCCGCCCGCCTCTCGCTCGATCGAGCACGTTGATAACTCCGACGACCTCTCTCCAGCTGCCGACCCCACACCGTCCGTCCTCAAAGCTAGCTTTCTTGCCGCCGTCGATCTCACACCGGCCGCCCTAGTGTTTGTGGGAGTTGAATGAAAATTGGGATTTGAAGGTAAACTTGAATGTTTTTATGTGATTATTTGTTCTCACTAGGCATTTTGCTTGAGTTTGTAATTTAGTGTATTCTTTAGGTTGTAATCTAGACATTTGCAAGAGGTTATAATCTTGTAATCGTTTGAGTAGATCTAAATTTGAATTTATTAAGTGTAATTTTAGTAATGATTGATCTAATGGGTTGATTGTGACTTTGGGTGAGAG
>NW_021356237.1:0-331 GCF_001605985.2 Dendrobium catenatum | reverse complement strand
GGAAAGGGCACAACAAATCATGAAGAAGCGAGCAGATACACACAGGAGAGACATACAATTTGAAGTGGGAGAGAAGGTATTTCTGAAGCTAAGACCCTACAGGCAGAGATCAGTGGCAAACAGGAGAAATGAGAAATTGGCCCCGAGGTATTCTGGTCCCTATGAGGTCACTGGGAGGATTGGAGTGGTAGCGTATCGTCTGAAGTTACCACCGTCCGCCACCATACACCCGGTGTTCCATGTGTCACAGTTGAGGAGAGCGCTTGGGGAGCATGTAGCCAGTCCCGAGCTACGAGTATTGACAGAAGACTTGGAGGTGATAATGGAACCC
>NW_021356236.1:0-317 GCF_001605985.2 Dendrobium catenatum | reverse complement strand
ATCCCTTGATCATGCACCGTTCTTTAGACATTTGAAGTCCTTAATGATGTCGGAATTCAACGATCTTGGGCTCGTTGGATTCATCTAGTCGAGCTGATCGATTTGAATATAAACTTGTTATGTTTGGAAACCGTTTGGTAATCCAATTTGTGGTTTGAACCCTCCAACAGCGCTTTGGGTCGTTGATTTGGATCAATTTGGGCTCGGATTGAGTCGAATTTGGTGTCGTTGGGTTCGTATTTCCGAGACGCTCAGTTCGACACTTCGACTATAAGTTTGCTGAAATCGGAGTTCGGATGGTCTCCGAATTGATTTTT
>NW_021356235.1:0-229 GCF_001605985.2 Dendrobium catenatum | reverse complement strand
TATCACGGATGGACACTGGATAGAAGAAAATCTTCAGGAATACTTCGGTGAGGAATTGGTAAAAATGATTACCAACATAAAAATTGATTCAGGGAACCAAAGTGATAACCTGGAACTAATAAAAATGCACTCGGGTAGAACTTTTTCTGGGATGGTAAAACTTATAAGAGCTGGAAATGAAGATTTGGAGCTGTGGTGGATCAAGTACTGGAATAACATCAGGAAATTT
>NW_021356234.1:0-272 GCF_001605985.2 Dendrobium catenatum | reverse complement strand
AAAGTTTTCAGGTGTTCAGTGATGCTTCACTGAAAGGTTTGGATTGTGTGCTGATGTAGAATGGAAGGGTAATTGCTTATGCTTCTAGACAGTTGAAACCACATGAGAAGAATTACCCGACGCATGACTTGGAGTTGGCTGCTATTGTTTTTGCTTTGAAGATTTAGCGTCATTACCTGTATGGCGTCAGATGTGAGATTTTCACTGATCATAAGTGCCTGAAGTACATTTTCATTCAGAAGGATCTGAATTTGAGGCAGAGAAGATGGCTC
>NW_021356233.1:0-261 GCF_001605985.2 Dendrobium catenatum | reverse complement strand
GGTCTTTTGTGAGAGCATCCCTACAATTTCATTCAAACATAAGATTTGGGAACCCAAGTGAGTTTGGGTTCCTCCTTATGCTTGCATGAATGAGATGTATGCATGTTATGATGTGATGGATGCAGTTTAGGTCTCCATACTAAGTGTGTCCTACGGTGAATTATGCATGTGCGAGCTATGTGACCTAGCATGCCACAAGAGAAACACCTAACACTGAGAAATGGGTTTACTAATCTATGTGGGCGGTGGTGCCTCTTTCTA
>NW_021356232.1:0-2110 GCF_001605985.2 Dendrobium catenatum | reverse complement strand
GTTTGAGGGGTACATTTCTATCACATAACAAGCCCTAAACAAATGTAGAAACACAAAAATTCTTTGAGTTATTACATTCAGCTCAAAAGCCAATTTGAGATGGTTGCAATACACATTCAGAATTATCCATTGTAGTGAGGATGCTAAGTATTAAAACTGAGTATAATATGCCCCGTAATTGTTTCAATGACTTTATTGGTATTATGAAGGAAACTAATCCAGCGGGCAATTTAATTCCCTCAGACTTTTATCGAACGAAGAAATTAGTATCCAAACAGGGTCTCACTGCTACAAAAATTGATTATTGTATCAATGGATGTATGTTATACTATAAGGATGATGCAGCAAAAATTTTTTGTCGCACCTGCAATGCTCCTCGATTTAAGCCAAACTCGGGAAAATAAAGTCATCCAAAGAAAGATGTGTCATATTCCTGTTTATTTTATTCTACCAATCATTCCAAGACATCAGCGGCTCTATGCATCAATGAGTTCAGCAGGCCATATGAGATGGCATAAGGAGAAAATAACAAAAAGTGATATTCTTTCTCATCCATCAGATGCTGAAGCGTGGAAACATTTTAATTGAGTGCATACTTCATTTACTGCTAAACCCCGCAACATAAGATTGTGATTATGTGCTGATGGTTTTACCCCCTATAGTCAAACAGCTATACCGTACTCTTGTTGGCCAGTTATATTAACACCATACAACCTTCCACCAGAGTTGTGTATTGTTGAGTCTAGTAATTAGGTTGTTAAGCCTAAGTTAATGTCCCAAAGGCACCAAGAGGGAGGATGAATTTGGTAGTTTAAAAAATTTTAAGCCCTCTTTTTAAAAATTATGTTGAACCCGAAATAAAAATTGTTCCTTTTAAGTTTTGTAGAAAAAGTTTTTCAACCACAGAGTTTTTAAAGACTAAGAATTAAAAGCGGAAACGTAAAAACGTAAAGTAATGTCACCAGATTTTATAGTGGTTTCGTCTAAAACAGACCTACATCCACTCCCTAGAGGCACCCTCTGAGTATTGGCACTAACGCAATAGTGACTCTCACTTTTGCACCCACAGCAAGGCGGGAGAAGCCTTTAACAACACACTCTTTTAACAACTCCCCGTGCGGCAGAAACCGTCGTCCTTTTAACACAATCCACAAGTAAATTGGCAGAGAACCATCCGTTCCCTTGTCACACTCCTCCTAGTGGAGCAGAAACCCTCGGCTATTCACACTCTCAAGTATAGGCAGCGAACCCTTCGTCTATTCACACTCCCTAGTGTAGGCAGCGAACCCTTCGGCTAAATTCACACTCTCAAGTGTAGGGAGCGAACCCTTCGCTGTTTCACACTCTGCAAAGTGTTCGCAAAGAACCGGATCTCCTGACAGATCTTCTCACAAGAATCTAGAAGGAGAAAGAAAAGAGTGAAGTAATCCCAATTCACAAGTAGAGACTTTACCTTTGAAATGCCAAGTGGAGCCCTTCTCGGCTCCAATGGGTAGGAAATCCTCCGTTTGAATACTCTTCTTCTACTCTCTCCTTGGGCCCTAAATCTCTCAAAGGCACGAAGTCAAAATGACAAAAAAGATTGGGTGGCAAGTCTAATTTGGACTATTTATACAAAAAGATAAGAAAAAACTGCCAAAAACTACAAGTAATTCAATTATGTACGCAGTGGATCGTCCCCGTACGATCGTGGATCGTCCTGGAATGATTTACTTAAACCGATTTAAAAATGACCCATTTTGTATATATGTATGAACATGTTTTTCGGTACCAAGCTGATCGTCCGCGTACGAACTAGGTTCGTCCGGTCGACAGTTATTACAAAGGTCGGTTTCTAGAAACTGCTAAAAAATCGTTGCTAAGTCGGTTAATCGTTTGGACGAAATTTATTCTTATGGACGAAATTTTTACAGAGGGACCGATCGTCTAGACGATTTTTATTTTGGACTGACGAAATTTTCTAAGAGGACCAATCGCCATGGACGATAATTTAATTTCGTCTGGACCGAAAATTTTCCAGAGACCCGATCGTCCTGGATGATTTTATTAATTTTGTCTGGACAGAAAATTTTCCTAGAGGACGCAAATCCGTCCATTGACGATAGTTTTA
>NW_021356231.1:0-208 GCF_001605985.2 Dendrobium catenatum | reverse complement strand
GCCTCGTGCGACCCGAACCTCTGCCTCTCCGTTCGCAAGACCCGAGCAAGGCCGAAGCCCCTTCTCCTCTCACGATCTTCCTTACCCGAGGCCAAAGCCATCTCTTGCTGGCCCTGTTCGCAGACGAAGTGGAAGACCCATCGTCTCTGCTGGTCGCGTGAGTAAGAGAAGACTGAAACCCCTTCGATTCCTCCAGTCCCCAGTTTCG
>NW_021356230.1:0-492 GCF_001605985.2 Dendrobium catenatum | reverse complement strand
GTAAAGACACTTACTATCTATGCCTAAATGATTAACAACATTGATAAATTTTGCATGGAGCTCTGGGGTCCAAGAAACTCTAGCTCTTTTTTGTGAAGCCAAATTATCTTTTAAAGCAATATCGTCATATTCATCTCTTTTCCTCACAAGATCTTTGGATTTTTTTGGTAGATATGAAATATTGACATCCATTGATCTTGATTCATTAATGTTCTTCTTTTCATTAAGAAATTTGTGTACCACATGCTTCCAAATCAATTTCAATTCTTCAAAACGCACTGGTTTGACAAGATAGTCAATTGCACCATATTTTATACCTTTCATGACATTTTTAAATTCAGAATCAACTGACAACGCTGCATATAAATTTAACCACATTAAAAAAAGAAGTAATTGTAATTGATAAAGAAAAGAATTTAATATTTTTGTAGAAAATTTTAATATACCAATTACAAGCAAGCTTATTTCACGGCTCACATTCTCTAATAGTTG
>NW_021356229.1:0-1143 GCF_001605985.2 Dendrobium catenatum | reverse complement strand
CCTATCTAAGCTTAATTACTCTATTTCTCATATATATCGTGAAGGTAACACTTGTGTGGATTGATTGGCTAAATATGGTTGTCAACTTGATACTTATCATGAACTTACTGTGTGTAATCTGCCTTCTCCTCTTAAAGAGCTTATTACTCTAAACAAAAGCAGGCTTCCTTACCTTCTACATGCTTGAATGCCTTATCTTGGTGTTTCTGCCATTTTCTGGCAGTTCATGTGGTCTTCCCTATTTCTGTTTCTGGAGGTCTGGGAGTCTTTTTATATTGTCTGGTCTTTTGTTTTGTTGTGGCTGTAAGTGATTTCTCTTTTATGGTTTGGGGGTTGTTTGGGGGTCTGTTAAGGAGCGGGTTTCTGTGGGCTGCTATCTTATGGTGCCTCTTTCAGCTGCATGTGCTTGCTATTCATTGTTGGTTGGTGAGCATTTTGGATATGCATTTGTCTTACCCCCTTAATATCTATTTTACTAGTGATAATTTGGTGATTGTTTATGAGCCGATCCTTATTTTCAGCCATTTCGGGTTACCTATAAGGATTTTAACAATTACTATTGTTTCTGTTATGGTTGCTGCTCTCATCCAGGCTATCAATTTAAATGTTTGGGTCATTACCTATATGAGACTTTTCTTTCTTTATCTGCTTGTCCTTTTGCTTGTGTTTTGCTGTAACTCGGTGACCAGCATCCTTACTTCCTTTTCCAATTGGTTATATATTTATTGCTTATAATTGTGTTTCCTTATTAACCTCTTGCTTTTGAGTATTTCTTACATTCAGAAATTATCTTCCGACTTTTGGCCTTTCAAATTTTACAAGGATTTCACGACTCCTACTTTTCAGGGCTCCTTGAGGTTTACTTATTTTTTTTGCAGGAAGACTGTGTTGAACGTGATTATTCTGCTCTTCCTTTTTGGGTGCTTTCTTCTTGCAGACCTAGAATGTGCTTAGGTTTTTTTGTAAGTCTTAGAAAAAGGAACCACCAGCTCTTAGGTTTTATTTTCTTTTCTCTTGTAGCTCTTCTGAGCATTAGCGAACTGGATGTTCCTTCTAAGGACCTTGTAACCTCTTTTTTGGATATTAATGCGTAGGCCCCTCTGAGAGTTTTAACCATATATATATGTATATAATATATATATA
>NW_021356228.1:0-523 GCF_001605985.2 Dendrobium catenatum | reverse complement strand
CTTCAAACTAAACAAACACATCAACAATGATCCTTTGTATTCTCATCATGTAATGTACTCTATAATATGTATATCAAGTGAAGGCCTTCCCCCAAGGAAGGGCCTCATTTGTAATCAACTGCAATACTAGTGGGTTCATTTAAATTTGGCTAGACACCATAGTTTTTCCTCCTTTTTTAGGTGTTTTCCACGTAAAAATTTTGGTGTCTCATAAATGTTACTCTTTCTCTTATCTAATTGTGTGCCAAATTTTTGTGTGACACTAAGACGTTAAATTATATATTTCTCTACCGTCGCGAAAACTCCAGGACGCAACATGTCCAAAAAAAGATGTTTGCAGCTTTTTTGCATTAATAAATAACTTTAAAAGAAATAATTATAAAAATTAGAGCAGATTTCCTTGTTAACGAATTTGTTGCTCTATTAAGCCACTAAAACAGTCAGATTTAAGCCCCTTTAGGCTTTCAGTTTTAGCTTTAAGCTCATTTAAGACACTAAAATAATAAGATTAAGAAATAACTTT
>NW_021356227.1:0-242 GCF_001605985.2 Dendrobium catenatum | reverse complement strand
GGCGTTGATGTCGAGATCGAGGACTGTCCCCACCACGCTACAAGAGCGTGTATAGGACTTACCCGCCTCGTCACACCTGTTGCACTGGATTCCCCCCACCGTACTACAAGAGCGCATATAGGAGGTTCACTAGCGCATCAAGCGCATCAAGGGCGGGATTTGGAACTTCATACCTTGCATGAGTTGCCGGCGACTGTGTCGGCTTGTGGATCGAGGCAAGGGAGCAAGCTAGCATCCTTCTT
>NW_021356226.1:0-311 GCF_001605985.2 Dendrobium catenatum | reverse complement strand
CCTTACTATGAATGCTCCTTTTATGCCAATTATACAATCTTGTTGGGAATGTTGCATATTTGTGTTGATTTATTATCATGAGATTTATCTAATGCGGGTCGAAGGGATGAATGAGCAAAAAGTTTTATAATGTCTTAGAGTTTCTCCCATGCATGGTTAGAAAATAATATTTTGATTAGAAAATCTCATATATTTGTGTTTGTATTTATACAACTTCATCCACACTTAAACTTGTTAGCATCATCATAAAGATTTGTTAATGAATCTCCATATGTTTCAATCAAGGTTTAAAATTGCGTAATTAAGCCTCG
>NW_021356225.1:0-223 GCF_001605985.2 Dendrobium catenatum | reverse complement strand
TTTATGTTGTGTGTAGCCTATTATGTTGTTATATTTCTCTATAAATACATAGTCAATACTTATAATAGTAGAAACTTAGAAGAATAATAAAATGTAGGCTTTTTTCCCTGTTACTTGTAATCCTGTATTCTGAGATTTAATTTCAGGTGGTGGATTCTTTCCCCAAGGAGTTCTTGGAGTTATGCTTGGCCATGATCACCGGATCGTCGATGAGGAGTTGTCG
>NW_021356224.1:0-464 GCF_001605985.2 Dendrobium catenatum | reverse complement strand
GTACGCAATTATTGAGCCATATCGTCCTGGATGATTCTGTGATCGGCCAGGATGATATGGCCATTTTTTTAAATTCTGGCCAATTCCAGCCTTGTTTTCTCACTCTCCACCTTTCTTCCTTGTGTAGTTTCTTGCTAACTCGCTTCTATGGCTGGTGGGAAACGTGTTTGTTAGGCATATGGGAGTTCTTCGAGGTCGACTCTAGACCCTCGATTTAGGGAGGCAGAAGATCAGGCTGCCTACCGTAGCTACAAAGAGTGTGGCATTACCCTCTCTCGGACAATCAATCCTGCACATCTCTCATATCCGGTAATGGATCTTTTTGCTCACACCTCTCTTTGTTTCATACTCACTCTTGCCGTCCATTTTTCTTCTGAACTCCTCCATGAATTTTATGCTAGCCTGCGCATTAACCGCACCTTCACAACCCTGACCTCCTATGTAAATCGACGCCCTGTCGAAAT
>NW_021356223.1:0-598 GCF_001605985.2 Dendrobium catenatum | reverse complement strand
TAACTTTTGAACACTATTTTTTTGATGTTTTAAAAAAAATTAAACTAAAAAATTATTTTTAAAAAAAAATATCCCAAACAAACCCAAAAATTATTGTGATGAGGTATCTTCACATAGTACTTAAACTATCACTACCAAATAATTTATGCCTTAAAAATAATAATTGCACATTAAATTCTTTTTAAGTATTTTTATTTTTTTTGTGACACCACTTAACTATAAATACGCAATTTTCTTATTGTCCAACACTCCAATCAAGATAGATTCCAACTTTATTCAACATTAAAAGACCTTTCAATCTATGTTAAATTCTCTTATTGCATTTCACCCATAAAAATTTTATTTCATCCTAATAATCCAATTTTAATTCCAAAAATCATGTCCATATCGAATTCTTTTGTTACAATAAATTTAAGATACTTAAATATATTACACTTGAATATCATTTACTCTTCCAACTATGTTGATTAATAATAACAATCCACATAATTTTAGTCATACTATATGTTACTGATTAATTTTAAATCATTACCATGTAAGAACTTTCATTATTCTTATTAAATGCTTGACAATGTATGATGGTAATAATAAAAAGATT
>NW_021356222.1:0-839 GCF_001605985.2 Dendrobium catenatum | reverse complement strand
GTACTGTGGGCTCCGAAAATTCAGCCCCAGCCTCTGCCCGCTCTGTTATTTTCTTTTTATTTGGCGAGGGAAGTCTTAACGGAATAAGTTTCGGGGTAAATTTTGGAAGGCAGATGGGTTTGTAGATAAGACACTACCCAGAGATTTCACCCTCTTTTGCGAGGACTTTATGAACTGAGTTCTGGTTTTCTATAGGTGCAAGCCCCTATAGTTAATTACCCCTCCCAATAACGAGAGAGAACTTTCGATTAAGGCTAGTCATCAATCAGATATGTAGAAATACGTATTATCTGGCATATTATAGCAGCATGGATTTGGGTATTGAAGAGTTGGGTTTGGATTTGAAATTTGGGTTAGAAGATTTGATATTTAAATAGAAATTACACCATCTTTCACTTAAAGCGGATGGTAGGGGAATGGATGATAGACCCGATCAAGATCCCATGGTTCCGTCGTCTCGGGCCATCATGGTCCTTGGTCTACATAGTCAGAGGGGGT
Organism: Dendrobium catenatum; assembly: GCF_001605985.2. Classification (NCBI taxonomy): domain Eukaryota; kingdom Viridiplantae; phylum Streptophyta; class Magnoliopsida; order Asparagales; family Orchidaceae; genus Dendrobium; species Dendrobium catenatum. Next base: position 341 of record NW_021356222.1, on the reverse strand, counting down.
AATCGACCCAACCTGACAGAAGTATCTTTGTCGGCAGCTATGGGTTGCTTCGTCCAAGGGGACCTTGTAGATATGGGGTGAATATTTGCCTAAGAGGATAAATTTGAATCCACCTTAGCTAATAGAGAGCTTTGTGCCCTATCGATCATATTCTGTTGATTCATATCTCAAGGATTTAATGCCACTAATGAGCGTATTGGCTCTGACCATAACCGGTATTTCGTGGTGTCATTTGGCGGTAAAGCCACTCGGTTCAGAGGGTCCCGGGTTATAACCGTTTATCTTGCGGTGCCATTTGGCGTCAAAATCGCCGGTTAGAGGACATGTATCACGTCCTTACT
>NW_021356221.1:0-226 GCF_001605985.2 Dendrobium catenatum | reverse complement strand
GATAAGCTTGAGTCGTCGAGTTTGTTAACGAGTCGAGCCCAAGCCGGCTCGCTAGTCGGCTTGACTCGATTACACCCCTAGTAAGAAAGCTGTCACATAAGCACCCTAAAGGTGATGAAGAATCCATTACTCAAATTTTGATAAGGATGAATTACTTAGAATTTTAGTTCACCACCTCAGGAACAATCTTTCAAGGCTTGCATGTGCTCAATTAACTCATGAGACT
>NW_021356220.1:0-334 GCF_001605985.2 Dendrobium catenatum | reverse complement strand
GTGACTATGGCAGGCCCTTGGCAGTCTGTAAAGACCACAATTGTGACAAAATGCGCCCAATCGAAGGAGGCTGTGATCACGGCGGACTCGTGCGATCGCGTAATAATTTTTATCATGGCAATTTACAAAATCAAATGCAGATCATTATCATGATTGGACATGGGTAATGACTAGTATTCAAAAATATTTCTTTCATTTGATTCTACATTTTTAATTGGACAAAATCTTAAAATGATGCACTAATTATTTTGGCATAAACAAAACATCAAAATAATAATAATAATAATAATAATAATAATAATTACTATTATTATAATGTTCGTTGTTGGGTAAC
>NW_021356219.1:0-351 GCF_001605985.2 Dendrobium catenatum | reverse complement strand
ATTTGTTACTATTGCAAAGCCTAGACACATAAGAGGAATTTGTCCAGATCTTATTGATTCAAAGAAGAAAGAGATGGATGTAGAGAGAAAGAGTGAAAAGAAAGAAAAGAAGTATTTCAAGAAGAAAAAGAAGGCACTATGGGCCAACACAGATTCAGATGAATCAAGTTCATCAGATGAAGAGGTGAACATTTGCCTTATGGCAGGGAGAAGAATCAGATCATGATTCTCAAGAGGTATGTAATGATATTTCTTATGAAGAATTAGATGATGCTTTTAATGAATTAGTTATTGAATATAAAAAATTAAAATGTAAATATAATGTTTTAGAAAAAGAGCATAAAAATTTAG
>NW_021356218.1:0-305 GCF_001605985.2 Dendrobium catenatum | reverse complement strand
AAAATAATTTTTTAAAAAGATTGAGTCTCCCTAGGTCCGGCACTTCATCCTCATAGGCCAGATTATCCGGACTCTACCCGCAGGCTGGGATATGTCTTATAAGAAGGAGAGAGAAGATGCAGTAATATGCATGCGATCCCGGACGATTCCGGCAGTTCCCTAGGTTCGTTAAGTTTTTATGTTATTTAAAACTTAAATATTAAATTTTTTATTATGAGTACAAAGATTTTACATTCAACGAAATACAGGCGAAAACAAAAGCGACATTCAAGAAAAGAAACCTAGAAAAAGCAGGTATTTCTACT
>NW_021356217.1:0-308 GCF_001605985.2 Dendrobium catenatum | reverse complement strand
TCCGATCAGCTGGAAGGGAAAATCGTCGCTGGAGCGAAGTCGAGAGAGGAATGAGGGAGAGTGAGAGAGCTCGGGGTGGAGAAAAGAGCTTCGGCGCGAGAGAGTAAGGGAGGAAAGTGATCGTGCGATGAAACGACGTTAACGTGGGAGGAGATCGTGGGCGTGGAGCTCGAGCGGCATGGCCGAGAGGTACGTGCGATCCTCTTATTTTTTTATTTCATTTCGGGTCAACAAATGCCCCCCAACAAATGTGGTTCGCGTCTGGAGCGAAACATGTTTGTTGTATGCTGATTGACCCTGTGGATCCC
>NW_021356216.1:0-238 GCF_001605985.2 Dendrobium catenatum | reverse complement strand
GTTGATGCTAGGACTGAAAAAGAAGCTAGAACTTTCCTCCACAAAATCATAATCCCTCCTGACAAACCATTAGAGGGGAAGATGAAGAAATCCCACTCATCTCCCATGAATCTATCAAATTCTTCCCTATCAAAGGAAAGAATTTTTTTCTCCACAAGACCAACAAACAGAGCATCCCATTAACTAACAACTTCCTTCAGATTGTTAACCTCTGTATAATACCCACAGGAAATAAATT
>NW_021356215.1:0-359 GCF_001605985.2 Dendrobium catenatum | reverse complement strand
TTATTAAGGGAACTAATGTTGAATTGTTATTTCTAAACCATAGTACCCATTTTCATCTACATGTATGTGGGGTTTTATGAGTGAAAGTTTCTTGAAAATTTACATAATCAAACCAACATTAAGAAAATGTTCAGAAAAAGGGCAGTCCAAGTCAGAAATTCAAGTAAAACTTGGAGAATTATACTCCCACTCCCAATCTGTCTCATGTGGTCAATCACGTTTATGGTATCTCGCAACAACAAGAAAACTAGATTCCATATTATAAATGGGTTGTGGGCTCCAAAAATTCGGCCCCGACCTCCACTCGTTGCGATTTCTTTTACATTCTAAGCGAGGGAGTTTTAACGAACTAAGTTCCG
>NW_021356214.1:0-404 GCF_001605985.2 Dendrobium catenatum | reverse complement strand
AAGTACTTTGTTCTCCAAATTTTATATAAAGCTCCCTGCAACAATAGTTGAAGCTCTCCAACAGAACAACAGAATATCCGAGTTCTCCAAAGTCTCTTCTATATGAGCTCCTGCAACAAATAAATTAAATTCATTTAGCATTACAATTAAATCAACATAAAATTTAATGCTAAAGAAAAGAATGATGTAGTAAACTATCAGTATAGTAATACAGAAAAGTAATCAACTAAAATAGTAAGGAAAATTACTATAACAAAGGAACAATAGTGTCACAACGACAATTGGCCAAGCTAGTAAGTACAACTACTAGTAAATAACCAATTGAAAACCACGATGGTCTAGTTTAAAACAACTACTGTTCACTCAAAAATCAAAATTTAAACCTATGGGCATCTTAGTCTAAA
>NW_021356213.1:0-339 GCF_001605985.2 Dendrobium catenatum | reverse complement strand
TGAAACACTTGGAAATCCAAGTGTTTCCTATCACATTTCTTATCGAAAATACACGATTTTGGTATTGTTGAAAAAACAAATATAATTCTCTACAACTTTTAAGCTAAGCAAATTTTGGTAGGATAACTCGCAGTTTTGTGAGAACATAGAAACAAAGTTCAAATTCAGAAATTCTGAATATATTTCATTATTTTTAGCATAACTTTTATGCTTCTTTCTAAAATCACATAATTTTGATCTTTTTGGAAAGCTAACAAAACTCTCTACAATTTTCTAGTTTTTCACTTTGGTCAAAATTGGACAAATTGATAATTCAATTTACATAATTAATTAAAATCA
>NW_021356212.1:0-209 GCF_001605985.2 Dendrobium catenatum | reverse complement strand
AGGAGAGAGAAAGTCGAGGGCATTTGTGGAAAAGTGGATTTTCGGACGACGCGGAGCCGTTTTCGATCGAAGTGGCTGTTGAGGAAATTGCTGTGCTCGAGGTAAGGCACATTCTACCTTTCTCAATTTTCAGTTCCGTCGCGGTTGGCGGTATTTTTCTGTCCGGATTTCGTTTCCGTTAGCGATTTTCGTCCGTATCTTTTGATCGG
>NW_021356211.1:0-207 GCF_001605985.2 Dendrobium catenatum | reverse complement strand
CTCCGGCAACGCCAAGAGCCCAAAGCAAAAGAAACCTAGATCTCAAATTCTCAATCAAATTCAAGATGAAAACCTAATTCTATCATTACTCCCTAATTAAGGCTAAAGGAAGGATACAAATTCCCTAAACACCCTTCTAATCCAGGAAAACAGCAAATCCAAGGGAAAATTTGAGAGAGAACTCGACAAGGGACTTGTATTTCACTA
>NW_021356210.1:0-477 GCF_001605985.2 Dendrobium catenatum | reverse complement strand
GATGTGTGATTTCCAGATTCTTTTTGATAAACTTAACAATTGAATTGCAGGCAACGAGGAGCAATATTAGTAGACAATCTGGAGTTGGCAAATGTGACACTGATGCTTAACCAAATTGGAAGTGGTGAGGTGACACAACTCTTAGCTGATTTCAAGCTCTCGCTGAAGACATACCTCCAAAATCTAGTATCCTCCCCAGTCAGATCTCTTCAAGACATCATAGCATTCAACAACAACCACTCACTTGAGGTGCAATATATAAGAACTTTTCTACCATAAGTAGGGTGTCAATTTCCCCGAAACTGACCCAGCACTATTCGGGTCAACCCGAATCCAACCTGTTTTTACAAACGGGTCAGTATTTCAAACCCGAACGTGACCTGCCTCGGGTCTGGGTCAATCCGACACCACAAATGATTCGAGGGCGCAAAAAAAATTGCTAGTTTTCGGGTCAAAATCGGGTCAATCTTGGATCAA
>NW_021356209.1:0-290 GCF_001605985.2 Dendrobium catenatum | reverse complement strand
AAACTCCTCATCGTCGTCCATATGGTGGACCAAGTCAATCTCTGGTTCATTCTCTTCCTCCGTCACTTCCTCAATTATTGTGACCTTAAATGGGCTGGAGCACTGAGAAGCAATGTGTCCGTACCCATGGCATCTAAAACATTTAGTGCCGGCAGTGGTTTTGGGTGTCTCACGTTCTGGTGTTTTCCCTTTATAGTCTGATCGGGGTTGGGCTTGGTTAGGAGCAGGTCGACTACCAGAGGGTCCAGTGGGTTTGTACGGTTGGCTAGAGGAAGACTTAAAAGGGTTAG
>NW_021356208.1:0-370 GCF_001605985.2 Dendrobium catenatum | reverse complement strand
ATGCGCTATGAGAACCCTCTGATGACTTCATCAATCATGTGCAATCCGCCACATCAGCTTGTGTCACTTATGGTTTTATTTTTCTTTTTTTAATTTTATGTTATGAAATTATTTATCTTAGATAATTATTTCGTCAATTAAAAAAGTTGAGAGGGATAAAAAAAAAAATTTTTGGCGGGCGATTTCTAATGCATAAAACATTTGTGCTAAAAAATTGTTTTAAAAAACGATGAAAGAGCGTCCTAAACAGACTTTATTTCTTTTTCGATCTGATTTCAAACTGCACTCGAATTAGATCAAATAAATGAAGATCAATTTGAATTATAAAAATTCTATACATTTTTTCCAAATTTTGTATATGCTTCTTGGT
>NW_021356207.1:0-210 GCF_001605985.2 Dendrobium catenatum | reverse complement strand
ATTAGTTACATGATTCTCAAGATTTTTTTATTAGTTTTTTAGTTATTTTTTGTAATTAGGAGCAAATAGATTGTATGCTACTATTGTGTAACTCCTTACTAATGCATATGATTTTTAGAGTATAAATACAAATGTATATTGATGTCTGAATAAATAGAACGATTTTCATTGCCAGTTTATATTACTAATAAAAACGAGATTAGATAGCTG
>NW_021356206.1:0-262 GCF_001605985.2 Dendrobium catenatum | reverse complement strand
TGGTCCAGCCGGTCCGCCCGCCCCCCAGGCCGGACCGGGTGAACCAGTCCATCATAAGCGTCTAGGCTCGTGGTTTGAAATCCCTAGGTGAGGGCTAAGTACTACCCATCAGTCGCAGGAAGCGTCCGAGCTCGTGGTTTATCTTATTCTCTAATTCCCCTTCTTCTTTCTTTTATCCGCCACCCCTAACTCTCTCTCTTTCTCCCTAGATCGAGACCCACCCAGCCCTCTGCCCTCATCCCAAACCGCTGACCACCTTGTC
>NW_021356205.1:0-431 GCF_001605985.2 Dendrobium catenatum | reverse complement strand
ATTATAATTAATTATGTTAAAAAAAAATCTCTAATTCTCCCTCAATCCGCGCCGACGGCCGCTAAGGTATAACTTCCAAATCCCAAAACACCGAGAACTCATTTCGGTGCATGCGGCGAGACAAAACGACCACCTATACACGCTTTTCTTAGCGTAGTGGGAGGGAGTGCGTCACGACGCTTGCGACGAAGAGGGTAATCACCTAAATCCCTTCTTCGAAGTTCGTATCGCCTTGGAAACCCCGCCTATACACGCTTTTCTTAGCGTGGTGGGAAGGGAGCTCGGTGCGATGCGTACGACGAAGCGGGGATACCCATAAGTTCCCGCTTGTGGGGAAATAACTGCTTTTCTTGCAAAATATTTAAAAAAAAATACTTTCTTGTAAAATGTTTTTAAAAAAATACCCATACACGCTTTTCTTAGCGTGGTGG
>NW_021356204.1:0-259 GCF_001605985.2 Dendrobium catenatum | reverse complement strand
CAAGGATCTATGTACTGAGTGTATGGATATGGTTTGGCATAACAGATGCAAGGTTAAGCATGGAAAAACTGGATGCAGTAAGGTCTTGATTGCTTCATCAGTTTTAAACTTTCTTAGCTCGGTGAAACAGGATGTTAACCACTCAGATCACTGGGATGCTTATCAGTCCAAAGGACTGCTTTCACATTATTGGCAACCTCCTCCACCTGAGTGGCTTAAAACTAATCTTGATGCAGCTATTAGAGATAACTATATGGCT
>NW_021356203.1:0-320 GCF_001605985.2 Dendrobium catenatum | reverse complement strand
GTTTGACTATAGGGAGTAAAACCATCAGTACATAATCACAATCTTATGTTGCGGGGTTCAGCAGCAAATGAAGCATGCACTCGATCAAAATGTTTCCACGCTCAGCATCTGATGGATGAGAAAGAACATCACTTTTTGCTATTTTCTCATTATTCCATCTCATATGCCTATTGAACTCATTGATGCATAGAGTCGCTGAAGTCTTGGAATGATTGGTAAATAAAACAAATGGGAATATGAGACATCTTTCTTTGGACGACGTTGTTTTCCTGAGTTTGGCTTAAACCGATGAGCATTGCAGGTACAACAATAAACTTCTG
>NW_021356202.1:0-215 GCF_001605985.2 Dendrobium catenatum | reverse complement strand
TGTTCATGTTAAGCACTTTGATTAAGCCTTTACATTCCCTTCTCTTCATTGATTTGCTGAATAACACTGCAGATTTTTTGTAGTTGATCTTCTGGCCAATCCAACTACAGTAGTTCTTTAAGATTTTGTTCACCTTCTTCAAGGAAAACTTGTTAGCTTTAGAAAAAATCAAAATGTCATCTGCATACATCAAATGAGAGATGATAGGAGCATTT
>NW_021356201.1:0-223 GCF_001605985.2 Dendrobium catenatum | reverse complement strand
ACAATACTAATATTTTTAATGAGAAAAATAATTTAAAATGAAATCGTTTTTAAGAAAAAGTTTTTAAATTGATTTATAAATAAAAATGGTTGAAGCGACTCTTAGGATGACATTTAGCGTGCTCGAATTCGCTCCAAGATCTGTGATGAATCACGCACAACAGTGATTGTTGCATGATGCGTCAATCAAAACCGTAGAAATGTTGCTTCAATTAACCACATTT
>NW_021356200.1:0-224 GCF_001605985.2 Dendrobium catenatum | reverse complement strand
TTATCAGTAAAGATAAGATCATCCATATATAAGCAAACAAATAATATATCTCTATTATTATATTTCTTCAAATATAGAGCATTCTCATAAGGGTATTGGATATAATCATTTTATTTGAAGTATAAATCGATTCTTGCATTCCATGCTCTTGGAGCTTGCTTTAATCAATATAAAGCATTTTTTAATTTATAAACTTTTGATTCATATCCTTCTTTAATATTTTC
>NW_021356199.1:0-449 GCF_001605985.2 Dendrobium catenatum | reverse complement strand
TGTAATCCATTGGCAAAACCATCATACAGGATTCAGGTGGTACTTCTTCTGTGTATTCCTCTTTTGTTAAAGTACTCGGTGTCACCGAGATGACCCGACATACTTGTATTGGAAGAGAATTCCCATCATCTTCTTCAGCTTCATCAATTTTAAGCTCCGTCATGAAGTCAGCAAGTTTGATAGGTCGTCTCATAGTCTGGTAGTACTCATCCAAACTGTCAATAACCCTCTGAGTTGCAGTCATTTTCTTATTAGACTTCTTCAACTTGGTCTTCTTCTTGGACACTTTCTTCTCTCGAGTCTTTGAAGTGCTAGCTTGATTGGAGAGTTGTTTAGAAATAGGAGCTCGCACCATCGGCAGTTCTTTCAAATTTATCATAGGCTCAACAGGAGACTTCCACTTTATACCTGGAACTCCTTCAAGCTGCTTTAACATTTTCACAGTCTTC
>NW_021356198.1:0-2667 GCF_001605985.2 Dendrobium catenatum | reverse complement strand
TATTTTGAGAAAAAAGATACCGATGAAAGGAAAATCATGGAGATAAGATTAGATAGAAGATCGAGACGAAATAAAAAAGGAATGGTTGAAGAAGATAGCTCACAAGCTAAATAACTCGTAGGTTTTAGGTGATTTTACCAGCATTAATAACAATCAACCTCTTCCAGCAACAAAATAACCCATGTATATAAGAGAAGATGGGGAGAAATGATCACAAATTGCTCACTTAATTATTGTCCAAAATAGCCAATAGAAGCCTCTAAAGTTAACCCATATAACTTAGTATAGGAAAACAAAAAGTTCTAAACCTAACAACTAACAACAAGAAAAATAAGATTAGCAGCATAGGGAAAAATAGGACAACAATATGGGGAAAAATAATAATAGGGAAAATGGGACAACAGTATGGTAAAAAATAGCCAGCATAGGTAAAGCCAGTAGTAGGGAAAATGAGACAATAACATGGGGAAAAATAGCCAACATAGGGAAAGGGTTGGGCCAAGCTCAATAAGCAAAACATGACAAAATAAATACCCAACTAACCACCTAAGATGTTAAATCAATACAAGTGAAAACCAAAACTTCCTAAGAGCACCAAATCCAAACATGACAATGGGTTGTTTTCCATCATAAGTCCATACAAAATAAACTTATATAGCATCGAAAAATATCAGAAAAAAAGAAATGAAAAAAAAAGACAAAATGATAAAACATGATTCCATCAATTCTCACATACTGGAAGAATCTCATATTCTAATGAGAATGCTTCAGTCATCTGCTGGTAGATATCAGGATGATGAAGCTGCAACTCCTCATCTTTAGCTATCAGTCAGGTGGATCTCCATTCCATTTAACCAAGAGGTTTCGATGCACTTCATGTCTTATTTGAGTAGTAGGGATATCTACAACATCATCATGAATAGTAATGGTAAAGTTCCACACAACTCTATTCTTTTAACAACACCTGTTAAAGTCTTCTCTAAAATGGAAGGTTTTTTCTCAAAACAAAGCTTTATATGATAAGTGATTGAACAAACTCTTTCAAAAAGCTCAACATCTTTTGATAGAATATTGCTAACCAAAGTATCATTGTAAAGGAAAATAGTGGATGATAAATATTTACTTAACGTAGATAGATTTGCCAATTCAAGTTGTTCATCCTTTATAAGCTGCATGTTCCCCTCAATATTTTGATGAGTTTTAAAGGTTTTATCAACAGCTTCCTCCAAGGCCATCGTCCCCAATTGCAGTTCTTCTGCTTGCTTCACATTCTATTCTTCTATGTACTTCATTCAGTGGTTATTTGTAACAGACAGGTTTATCAACATACTGTAATGTAGCCTCATCAGATTGTATTTCAAGAATAGCATCTTCTCTATTATTCCTTACACGATCATGCATCTCTTTGCCAGTCTGTGTTAGCACCTCTTTCTTTTAGTACCTCATTTTTGACATGCTCTATGCAAGGCATCAACTTTGTCTGCTGTTTTAGTTCAAATTTATCCACAATATCATCGACTTGATAAATCATAAACTGAGCATCTTGAAGAGCATAGCATGAATGCATTTCTTTTTTTTGGATGTTGCTTCTTAGAAGAAAAATATGACAATTTACAACCAACATTATGAACTGAATCAGGATTAATTGAAGAACCAACTGAATCAATAGGTGTTCTCAGATGTGAGTTTTGCAAATAACTAGAATCTGCTCGTTGGAATATAGATGTCACATTATTAGATCCCGCATTTTGTTTCCAAATAGATTTGCCTTTTCAATTTAGTGCAGCCAGGGCATTAGTCATTTCTTCCATTTGTTGTTGTAGGTTAACCATTTGTTGCAAAAACATATATTTCTAATTTCTTTGTTGATTTTTTTAAATATCTATTTTTTTCTTTTTTAAGTCAAACGAAGACTCGCCCGACAACCTAATTCTTTGATACCAAGTTGATGCACTCTAAAAATAACTAAGATCGTAAACAAAGGACTTCCTTCCATAAAATGTGCACAAACAAAATCTTAGAACACAAATAATTCAAGCTCACATTAAATATGACTATACAACAAGTACTTATAGTTTACAGTACTTAAACATTCAATAAAACAAGACACAATAATATCTTAGAACTTAAAATAAAACATGACGCAATGTCACCTTAACAAGTTATCAAAGTTTTGAGAAGAAAGATGCAGGCAAGAATGCAAGTAGGAGAACACAAAAAAGCAATTGACGACACTCCTTTTCAATATAACTTAAACATACACAAATATTGAAAACTTGGAAGGAGACAAAACTTAAAAAATTGATAAGTAGGCACACTAAATAACCAAAAAACTAAATTAAAATACCCTTAGAATAACCTTGTAAGGTAACCTCATATGCAAATGATGAAAATAGAGAATGGTACTTAAAGGAAAAAATTCGAACAAGTGGTTCGCAATAGAAATTATGATCCAGCTCAATTCAGTGCGCATCTGGCAAATACCAACAAATGGGGCACAACAACAACTTACACTCATAATATTTGGAGAAGAAAGATTCAAGTGGAAGGAAAACCGTGGAGAGAAGATTAGATAAAAGACCGAGATAAAATAGAAAAAGTAAGGTTGAAGAAGATAACTCGCAAGCTAAATAACTCGTCAGGTTTTACTCGCGATTCGCTAGCACC
>NW_021356197.1:0-497 GCF_001605985.2 Dendrobium catenatum | reverse complement strand
TAAATCCTCTATCCAATAGAAATGAGCTAAGTCTTTCATACCATGCTCTAGGTTTTTGCTTTAATCCATACAATGCCTTCTTTAATTTGAATACATGGTTTAAAAATTGTGAACTATCAAATCCGGGGGGTTTCTCAACATAGACATCTTCCTTAATTACCCTGTTCAGAAATGCACTCTTTACATCCTTTTGATATAACTTAAAGTTCTTGAAGCAAGAAAAAGCTAAGAGCACTCTTATGGCTTCTAGTCTAGCAACAGGGGCAAAGGTTTCTTCAAAGTCTATTCCCTCAATTTGGATGTACCCCTTAGCTACTAGTCTGGCTTTATTCCTTATTATTGTTCCTGGATCATTCACCTTATTCTTGAAGACCCATTTTGTTCCAACAACACTTTGTTCTTTAGGTCTCTTGACTAACTCCCACACATCATTCCGGGTGAATTGGTTCAGCTCTTCTTAGATTGCTAGAATCCAAAATTCATCTCTTAAGGCTTGA
>NW_021356196.1:0-1477 GCF_001605985.2 Dendrobium catenatum | reverse complement strand
GACATATGAAGGCTCGCAGCTCATAAATGCTTAAACATGCTGCTTCAATAATTTCTTGAAATGTGTTTTTGTTTCAGTGTGTTTTATTTCTGCTTTGTAGTTGTTTTAATTTGTTTTCACTTTGCTTTTATATTGGTTTTTCATATGTTGAATCTTTTCAAGATTTTAGATTTTGGAGTTTTGAAGATAGTGTTTAGCTTTTCTAAAATTGGTTAAAGGGAGAAACACCATAGATAGTTTCCCTCCTTCTAGCCTTGTTTTGTGGTATGATTTTCTTCTCTAAACAAAAGTCTAACTCATTTTAGCCAATGGTTTTTGAAACTAAGATTCTTTTTATCTTACTATAATAATCTATCTTGTACATAATATCCAAAGTTCTTATATATCTTTGAAGTTATTTAAAATCTTGCCATTGCTTTTATCACATAATTTTGATTTTGTTTTGTGACTTGTTCTTCCCTATGTTAGAGAGAGAGCTCCTATTCTCTAATATTTGGAGGATATACTCACAACTAAGGGTCTTTTTAAGGGTTTTGTTAAAGGGAATGTAGCTTGAAAGAATTAAGAAGGAAATTGAAAAGATGCAAATTTGAAATATATTTATACACAAAAGTGTATCAAAAATCAAGATGCTCAAAGAGCCAATTCAAAGACAAAAGAGGCATAAAATGAGCCCACTAAATTTAAGCTACTATCTCTTCTCTAAACTCTTAAAACTTGGAGATCTCATTGATTATTTGATGATTTCAAAGGATTGATTTCAAATTTCATGATTGAGACAAATTACTTTGTTTTATTATTTATGAGATTTTTTATTTGTAAACAAGTTTTGATAAGATCTTCTTTTTGCCAATTAGGTTTATTCTGAGTTAAGCATTTTTGTTTTTCAAAAGAAAATTTGTACCATAAAGAACGTCTGATTTAGGGTTAATAGAATCGGATATTCTACCCTTGTCTGATTAGGATTGGCTAAACTCCTTGATCTTGTAGAACTCTAAAGCTTAATTATTTGAGAACTTCTCATATGAAGCCTTGATAAAACAAAAAAAAATAGAAAAATTAAAATTCAAAAATATTCATTTTTTTATTTTCATTTTTTTTATTATTGTGTTTTGTCTGCTTTTATTTTGTTGTATTTTTTTTAGGGCCTTGATCATCACCATTTTTTCCTTGGATTCAAATTCCTTGTCACATCGTCCTGGCCAATACCTGTATCATCCTGGACGATTAGACAAAATCTCTTCAAAATTTCATCTACTGATCCTTTCTGTGCTTGCTGTAACTCATCGTCCTGGACGATACTATATCGTCCTGGACGATCTGATCGAACTCTATTGCAATCATGATGATAATCCTGGCCGATAACATATTCTGTCCTGGCCGATGCATTTTATTGTCATTGTCCGGGCCGATACACTAGATCGTCCTGGACGATCCACGTGTTAGCACATTTGAATCTTTAAAATTGGCCCCGGAT
>NW_021356195.1:0-225 GCF_001605985.2 Dendrobium catenatum | reverse complement strand
AATTTATAATGGTTCGGTCAACTCGACCTACGTCTACTCCTAGAGGTGCCCTCCGAGTATTGCACTAAACTCAGTGACTCTCTTTTTTCTCCCACATCAAGGCAGAGAAGCATGTACAAAACCTCCTTTCTACCGACACCGGTGAGGTAGAGAACATAACTCCTTTTGCTTCCTCCTGAAGCAGGTAGAAAACCTTGATCGATTGCTGAAGTGGACCTCTCAGGA
>NW_021356194.1:0-233 GCF_001605985.2 Dendrobium catenatum | reverse complement strand
AGAAGGAGAAAATGAAATTGATATATTTTTGGAAAAAAATAATTTCAACTAAAAATATTTGACATCAATAAAACAAGTGAGATTAATGAACCCATGAAAAAGGTACGTGCACATATTAAAATTATGATAATCACAAATATTATTAGTTATGTTAATGTAAATTGTAGTTAATTATGTGTGCAAGGCTTCTTCCTTAAACTAATATTTTAGGTAAAATGATATCTAGCACAAGA
>NW_021356193.1:0-3381 GCF_001605985.2 Dendrobium catenatum | reverse complement strand
TACCACCTATCTATAATCCGTTCAAAACCTCCATACGCACTTCTCTTCTTCCCATCGATCTCGACACTCTCTACTCTCTTCTTTGCAGCGAAGAAATCACTCTTCAACAAGACGCCCTCAAAGAACAGAATAATGGCCTGCACCAGACAGCTCTTTACACCGTCTCCAACAATTCGCGTGGAAGATCTCAACGGAAATTTTCCAAGAACAAGGCTGCATCTCCCAATTCCAATTCTCTACCAGCAGCTCCTGTACCTCCCGTCCAACCAAACAATGGCAGACCAATCTGCCAGATTTGCGGCAAGACGGGCCATGTAGCTCTGAATTGCTGGCACCGCTGCAATCTCACGTATGCTCCGACGACGACACGACCTCCTCGAGCACTTCTTGCTCAACCGACCAACACCGCCACCCAAGATTGGATTCTTGACTCCGGCGCCTCAAGTCATCTTACGCCGAACGGACAACACCTTCAATCTCTGACAAACTACAACGGCCCTGACACAGTCTCCATAGCAAACGGCTCCTATCTGCCCATCCACAATTCCGGCCAAGGAATTTTACCCCTTCCGGACACGCCTCGTAAGCTACGTCTATGCAATTTATTACATGTTCCTGCTCTTACTCACAACTTGCTATCCGTCTCTAAGCTAACTTCTGACAATTCTGTTTCGATTTCTTTTGACGCTAACGGTTTTGTGATCAAGGACCTCCAGGATCAACGTCCGCTTCTTCGTGGGCATCTTCATAATGGACTCTATCAAATCCGCCTGCAACCCGAGCAGCCCACAGCTCTCACGGCTCACATCAATTCTTCCGAACTTTGGCACGCTCGGCTAGGACATCCTAATAAACATCTTCTTTCAGTTCTTTCTACTTACATATCTACCCTTAATCATGTACCAAATTCTTTTATGTGCACATCTTGTAACGTGGCCAAGAGCCACAAACTGTCTTTTAATAAAAGCACATTTAATTCTTCTTCTCCATTTGAATTAATTCACTCCGACGTTTGGGGTCCGGCTCCGCATATTTCTTTAGACGGGTTTCGTTACTACGTTATATTTATCGACGACCATACGCGTTTTTCATGGCTTTATCCGATGAACTCTAAACAGGAAACCTTATCTAAATTTAAAATATTCTATAATCTCATCAACAACCAACATCGCACTACTCCTAAAATCCTCCGTTCTGATGGCGGAGGCGAATACACCAGTAATGCCTTCAAAACCTTCTTAACGGACCACGGCATTATTCAGCAATTAAGCTGTCCTCACACTCCCGAACAGAATGGGGTCTCGGAACGCAAACACCGACATCTTCTTGAATTAACCCGTACCCTTCTTCATGCCTCCAATCTTCCGGATCAATTCTGGGCCGAAGCCCTCGCTACCGCAAATCATCTCATCAATCGTTTACCTTCAAAAGTCATATCACTTCAGTCTCCCTACCAACGCCTCTATGGATCTCAACCCTCTTACGAACACCTACGAACCTTCGGATGTTTGTGCTTTCCTTGGTTAAAGCCATATTCCTCACACAAATTAACTCCTCGCTCCTCCGAATGTGTGTTTATCGGCTATTCTCCCCTCCATAAAGGCTACAAATGTTTTCACATTCCTACCAAAAGAGTTTATATTTCACGTCATGTAACCTTCTATGAGACCAGATTTCCCTACAAATCAGCACCCACAACCACTCCTGACATCCCCACCTCCTCCTCCAGTCAAATCTCTCCTCTCCTTCTCATTCCCACCTCCACATTGCCCACATCCTCTCAGACAATTCACTCCACGGTTCAACCAATTCCCATTTCCTCATCCACTATTCCCGCGCCACATCCCTCTATCGCCCTTCCCACTTCTCCCAACACCGCAAGCCCAAATCCACCTATTTCCAATCCGTCCCCTATTGCTCCTCCTATGCATCCTATGCAGACGCGGCTGAAATCCGGCATTCGTAAACCAAAGCAGATAGTCAGCCTCATTGCCGACACTTCGACGCATCACACTCCTACTTCTTACAACCAGGCCTCCAAACACAGCCATTGGTGTCAAGCCATGCAGGATGAGTATAATGCCCTGCGCAAACAGCAAACGTGGATTCTGCAACCCGCTCCGCCAAATACACCAATCTTAGGGTGCAAGTGGACCTTCAAAACTAAACTGCGTCCAGACGGCCAGGTAGATCGCTACAAGGCTCGCCTTGTGGCCCTCGGCTACGATCAAATTCACGGACTAAACTACAACGAAACCTTTAGCCCCGTCGCAAAAATGCCCACTATCAGGATTCTTTTAGCTTTGGCTCTTAACCGGAATTGGCAAATACTTCAACTGGATATTTACAACGCCTTCCTACATGGCGATTTACCCGACGACGTATACATGCGGCAACCACCGGGCTTCGTGGACGCACTCGTACCAAATCACGTTTGCAAGTTACAAAAATCTTTGTACGGCCTCAAACAAGCCCCTCGCCAATGGTTTCAGAAACTAACAAATTTCCTCCAATCGATTGGTTTCGGGTTTAGTCGCTCTTATCCATCCTTGCTATTTTTTAAGAAAAACAATATTCATATATACATATTAATCTATGTTGATGATATCTTAATCACAGGAAATGATCAAAGCGCTATCCAACATCTTCTCACGCAACTCCGCAATCAATTTGCTCTCAAACAACTCGGCAATATCTCACTCTTCCTCGGCATCCAGGTGATTCGAACCTCCTCCGGCTACTTTCTAACTCAAAAACACTATGCAACCAAAATTATTCATGATGCAGGATTTGATGATTGCAAGCCAGCGTCCACCCCTGCTGTTCCGCCGAACAAACGCACGGACAATGACTCCCGGCCATTCTCCGATCCCACTCTATATCGACGTCTCGCGGGATCTCTCCAATACTTGTCCATCACTCCTCCCGACATTGCATTCTCCACCAATCTCATATGTCAACACATGCAGCACCGGACCATGCACGACTTTCAACAACTCAAGCGACTTCTCCGCTATGTCAAAGGAACCAAGTCGTTCGGCTTACCCATCAGCACAGGTGACCAAGTACTCCGCACCTACACGGATGCAGATTGGGCGGCAGACACCACCGACCGGAAGTCTATATCCGGGTTCTGTACCTTCCTCGGACCCAACCTCATATCTTGGTCCGTGAAGAAACAAGTTACGGTGGCTAAATCTTCCACCGAAGCAGAATATCGGTCCTTATCCGCAGCTACGTCGGATGTACTCTGGCTCCGCCGTCTCGTTGCCGATCTAGGCATCGAACAGCCCCATCCCACCACAATTCATTGTGACAACATTTCAGCCATCGCTCTTGCCAAGAACCCGGTCTTTCATGCAAGGACTAAACACATCGAAA
>NW_021356192.1:0-320 GCF_001605985.2 Dendrobium catenatum | reverse complement strand
GACAAAACTTTGTTTGAATAATCTCAGTGCTATCCGTCCACTTAAGTTTAATCGAGTGAACTTCATCTGATTTTTTAATCAAAGAGATTTCCTCTTTGAAAAACAACAAACCCAATGCCTCGCTTATTAACAAGATTCTCAAAATAACAGAGAAAACATGTAGCCATTTGGGGCAAGAAAAGAGACCGAAACTTCAAGGAGAATCAATCGATCTCAAGTTTTTAGATCCGTGGAATGAGAGCAAGCGCCATGCCAAGAAAGGTAGCCACTCCCCCGATTTGCGCAGGCCTTCAAAGCGAGCATATTATGCCAGTCAATCA
>NW_021356191.1:0-293 GCF_001605985.2 Dendrobium catenatum | reverse complement strand
TTTTTTTATTTGGTCGGCTACCGTATACAGGTCAACAAATGCCCCCCAACAAATGTGGTAGGCATCTGGAGCGGACCACGTTTGTTGCATGCTGATTGACCCTATGGATCTCTAGATTTCTGTTCTAGATGTCACACTAGGGTTTCATTTAGTGGATCTCCAAAATTTCATTTGGATGTCACATTGGAATTTTCGTTTAGTGGATCTCCAAAAGTGGTTTGGATGTCACACTAATTTTCTTTCTTTTAGTGGATCTCCAAAATTCTACTTGGATGTCACACTAAGACTTTCTT
>NW_021356190.1:0-274 GCF_001605985.2 Dendrobium catenatum | reverse complement strand
CAGTTTAATGATCAACATATCAGGATTAAAGGTCTGGTAGTGATTGGAGGGTTTGAAGAAAGCTTCAAGGTCAAAATCCACTGGGTGATAGGTCCAGTGGCATAGGCTGTAAATATTTAAATGTTTTACAACCTTTGGATTTTGATTTAGATTCTAGGGTTAGAGACCTCAAAATGAGCTCAAATTTGGAGGGTAACCTCTAGAGACATTTCCCATCAATATGCAACTGACAGATCTTGAATCAGAGGTCATTTGATATGGTTTTGAAGTGTTT
>NW_021356189.1:0-339 GCF_001605985.2 Dendrobium catenatum | reverse complement strand
TTTTAATGCCTCCTTATTTTTATTTATTCATTAATTCAGGGGGAGTTTAGGAGATTCTTAAAATTTGAAATTATACAAAAAATAATTATTTTGCCATCATCAAAAAGGGGGAGATTGTTAGGAAAGTTGTTATTTCCATATTTTACATTCTTGCAACTTGTATAGTTTTGATGATCTCAAATATTATTATCTTATGTGTTGTATCTCCTAACATTTTTTGGAAGATTTGTTTTTGCTCTTGTGTGTACTAATATTTCAGGAAAATTGAACTCCAGACTACGAAACTTCAAATCAAATTCAATATGAGATACTTTGAGAATTTGAAGCTTGTACTTTTTA
>NW_021356188.1:0-207 GCF_001605985.2 Dendrobium catenatum | reverse complement strand
GCTCGGTATATGCTCAGTACTGCTAGGTATCGCTAGGTGCATGCTCGGTACCGCTAGATATCGCTAGGTACATGCTCGGTACCAAGCAAGTAAATGCTCGGTACCGAGCAAATAAATGCTCGGTACCGCTAGGTACATGTTCGGTACCGCTCGGTACATGCTTGATACTTCTCGGTATCTTTCCATACAAACAACTTACGAACTTTA
>NW_021356187.1:0-313 GCF_001605985.2 Dendrobium catenatum | reverse complement strand
CATAACCTTAATATCCACTTAGAGCGACTATAACTTTTTGTTAAGTTAATTGTAGAATTATTTAGTTGAAAGTAAGTTTTTTGAAAACTTTTGCGAGCATTATACATATTTTTTAAGAAAAAGTTTAACAACTTTTTATGGAGCTACTTTCCTACCACACTTTAAGATATTTTAGTGTAAAAAAAGTTTTTCATCAAAAACATCTTTTAAAAAAGAAACAAGAAAGTTGTAGTCAAACAAATACGTAGTGCAATTTATAAGTAAAATAATAAAAAAGTTATCCTAAATAAATTCTAATATGTCGATGTTGTGA
>NW_021356186.1:0-396 GCF_001605985.2 Dendrobium catenatum | reverse complement strand
AGTTTGTAGTCATGCAAAAGAATATTTAACCTAGATTAGTTTACTTCATTGGTTCATTCATAGGTGATAGATAACCTATCCAAAATCTCCTTACCTATTGAACAAGTAGAAACACACATGTAGTCCTTAGATTTCAAAGCACAGAAAAAATTGTTCAAACATTTTGCATTTAATTGTACTAAATATCGTTCATCGAAAGTCCATTCAGTAAAAGCAACTTTAGTTTCAATGCTATTAATTTCACGAGAAGGTGTAGAATAACCTTCTTTGATAAGCATCCACATGCGATAATCAGTAGATTGTAAAAAAGTAGACATGTGAGTTTTCCAGAAATCAAAAGGTAAGTTGTGAAACAGTGAAGGTCGTGTAATCGAATAACCATCAGTAGTGTTTCTA
>NW_021356185.1:0-224 GCF_001605985.2 Dendrobium catenatum | reverse complement strand
TTTTCAATTGTATAGATAGAAGGGGTAATAAGTTAATGGACTTATGTGCTAACTATGCACTTCTTAGCTCTGTTATTTGGGATGATATTAGTGTGAATAATGTTCCTCCTTTATTTATGTCTTTATTAAAGGAGGAATATGATGTTCTTAGTTTGTAGTTAGTTTTTCATTCTTATTACTTAATGCAATTTGCTGCATTTTCTTCAAAAAAAAAAAAAGTAAAT
>NW_021356184.1:0-347 GCF_001605985.2 Dendrobium catenatum | reverse complement strand
ACATCACAATTAACACTACTAAAAGCAACAAAATGATTTCTAGTGTCCTCCTTCTCCTGAACTATAGGACCCTAGCTGACTCGGGCTTCCTTGAGCTCTGAAGGTGGAGTCATCTCTACATTATCTTCTAGAACTATTAGATCAACCTGGAGAGGCTTCTGAGCTCCCAAAGACTCCTGAAGAGAAGAAAAGTAAAGTTTATTAAGAAATTTCTTTGAAGAACGAGATAAAACTATATCCCAAGTGGAATCAGAATTTGAAAAAGAAGTAAGAACAATAGGCTCACTAGTTACACACTTAGCTGATCCCCGCCCTGGATCCACTAAGTATTCCTTGGGAATCACTAC
>NW_021356183.1:0-210 GCF_001605985.2 Dendrobium catenatum | reverse complement strand
AAAAGCTTTTATGTAATTTGTTTATTTATCTTCATCGTATGCCTTAAGATCCACATTCTATCAGAGTTAAACCATATGGCAGAGGACAAATCGTCGTATCCATGTAGTACCCTTAAGAAGTAAGATTTAAAGGCTTCTTAAACTCTAAACTACAAGAAGGCTTAAAGGTGAGTGAATTCAAAATATTTTCAAACTTCAATATATCAACCA
>NW_021356182.1:0-245 GCF_001605985.2 Dendrobium catenatum | reverse complement strand
GAGGTGTACCTAAGTTAGACTTTACCAAGGATCACTTATGTGATGCTTGCCAACTAGGAAAACAGGTCAAATCATCATTTCACTCAATTAGAGATGTGATCACCTCTAGGCCACTAGAAATTCTACACATGGACTTATTTGGACCCGTTAATACAGCCAGTCTAGGTGAAAAGAATTAAGGATTTGTTATTGTAGATGACTTCACTAGATTTACTTGGGTAAGATTCTTAGCACACAAAAACGAG
>NW_021356181.1:0-244 GCF_001605985.2 Dendrobium catenatum | reverse complement strand
TAACTTCCCAATGTGCTGGACTAAAAGCTAAATAAAGGAAGCAGACAAAGGGAAAAAGGTATGGTGAGGATTACAGGGGTTAAGAATAGGGTGTCCCGGATGGTTACTTTCGGAAGCACGTCTTTTTTGGTCCCTTCTTCACCTAATTTATCAACCCATCTTAATTTATTGATCTAAAAGTTTGACTATCAATTAAGATATTTTGGATTCGAAAATTTTGTATATGATGTATATGTGAATTTAG